>NW_027185612.1:2154236-2163406 GCF_028583685.1 Petaurus breviceps papuanus | reverse complement strand
TCTGTCTGTCTGTCTGTCTGTCTATCTATCATCTATCTATTTATCTATCTATCTGTCCTTCTGTCTATATAACAGTACCCATATGTGTTAGGTGGGGACAGTAATTATTTTCTGTATTTGACAGGCACTCTGAGCCAGTCAATTACTTTGCAGAACAGGAGCTAGAACTCTGACATATTGTGACTCATACTCCAGGATTTTCTCCCTTAAGCAGTTGGAAGGGTTGAGGTATTGACAGGGAGTGGTGAGTGGGGTGTTTGGGATTAGTGTTGGGTTTGGGAATCTGAGTCATATCTGGGGGAAGAATGGTTGGTAGGTACTGGGGACTATTTTCTAAATGGTCCTCTTTGTAAAAGATTAAAGGCCTCCTTTGTAAGTGGTTTTCTACTTTCAGGAGAAAAAGAGCAAGGTCGGAGGAGGGGGAAGTTCCAAGGAGCTTACCTGCTGGGCTTGGGCACTCAGGGTGTCATATGTGATGCTTCCTACTTCCCAGTTCTTTATCCTTGAGAATTTGGGCCCCTCAGGTGGCCGGGCTACCGGAGGGCTGTTGAGGAGTCAAGGGTGGAGTCATGGCTGTTCTGGACTTTTCTTAACTCCCTCAAAAATCTATCCCTAGGACTAGAGCTATAACTAAGGCAGAGGAACTGGAGCTTTGTCCCAGGGCACTGAGGATAGCTGACAAGGGACATGAATCCTGCTGAAGAGATACTTGAAATTCTCTGAATGTTTCACTGAGCCCTGGACCATTACCCTCAAGGGTCCCATTCCATGATGCTCCTTTCTCAGTGTCTGCCTTCCTCCCTTGCCATACTCCCAACTAGCATCTATGGAGTTATCTTTGGCGGTCCCTGGGGGCTCAAGCTGGACTTTCTGGATAAAAGGCATCTCCTTTTCTCTGCTTAACTGCATTCCAAATGGGAAGAACTGTCTCTTCCTGCCTCCCTCTGACCTCTTTTTACTCCAGGTACCAGAAATCCTAGTTATGACTTTGCCTAGGACTCTCTCAATTTAGGGTCAAGTCTTAGACGGTCCTGAAGTTGAAAACTGAGTTTTGCCTCACCCACAATACCCTCTGCAGGGGCCTGTTCTCATGGCCCTAGGATCCTATCACTTAGCACTAGGAACTAACCTTAGTGCTCAGGGATGGAACAAAAATCTCAGGGGGACTGGATGGAGGTCCTTGTTGTGCTATCTCCAGCCAGGATTCTTCTGCCCAGATTTCCCAGATTCCTGCTTGGACCCCTTCCTCATCAGGGGCTACTAAAGGCTAGTTTAGGACTGGAGATCGTGTGAAGGGAAGCCTCTGGAGCGTTATCATTTCCTCCCAGAGCTGCCACTGTGGGGGAGGAAGGGAGGGGGCCCAGGCAGCTCTGGGCTGCTCCTTTGGATCAGGGATGACTGTACCCCTGTGTCTCAGTTCCATTGCTCCTTTGCCTCCAAACTCGCCATTTTTGCCTGCAAGTCTAACATCTTTCTTCTTGGGTATATGCAGTCTCCTGGTGCCTTCTCTCTTGGTGACTCCCCCACCAGATCTCCCCCCCCCCACTATCACGGATTTATTTCCCAGTGATGGAACCAGGAGCTGCTACTACAGATAAGACTAGAGTAGGGGTTCTTAATCTGGGGTCTGAGAATAGATTTCAGGTGGGTCTGTGAATTTATCTTTATTTTCACTAACCTCTAGGTAAAATTGAACATTTCCTTCAATTATTTAAAAACATTATTCTGAGATGGGGTCTACAGGTTTCACCAGACTGCTGTAGAGGTCCAGGCTACAAAATGGTTAAGAACCCTTAGATTAAAGAATTGGGTCTGGAAGTCTCCTGTGGCCAAATCAGGGTTTCTTGCTCCAGAATGATCATCTTAGGAAGAGCCTGGAGAAAGTAACTGTCAGGTGTATCTTCTGGGGAGAAGGACACCTGGCTAGGTGAACAGGGTCTTGCTTGCTGGTGGGGAGAATGGAAGAGAAGTGTGCTCCAACCCCCAACAATTTACCAGCTCTATTACCCTAGCACTCTAACCTCTCCCCTTCTCTCCTCAACAGATTTTGGAAATCTCTAGGCTCCTTCCTAGCCTCTCTGCTGATTTCCTAATCTTTCCTCAGGACTCGGTGCTCCCTTTTTGTAATGTTCATCCCTTTGGATATTATAAAACCCTTATTCTTTCACTAACCTGTTTTCCAGCCTTCCTGGCTTTCCAGTCCGTGAGCATATTCGTCTCCCTTGTCCTTAAGTCCCGGATCTGTCCCTGACAGGGTAGCTCCCAAATTCCCAGCACCCCCAGCCCAACAGTGGTCCCCCTTAACCCCACTATCGCTCCCCTGCACCACATTGTACATGGCCCTCACCTGATGTCAGCCACAGCTGGACCCCCGTTCTCAGGTCCTGGTGTACCACTCTGTTTGCTGCATAGTCCCAGCCCCAGCCCCAGGCCCAGTCCACAGGGCGGACCAGGCTCCTGACCCACACTCTTCAAATTGCCCATGTTGGCTGCTCTGCGACTAGGCAGCTCTGAACTAAGGACCGGCCTTTTCCTTAGGAAACAGAGAGGGGAGGGGGATAGAGGGGAGGGGACTGGCCTGGGGGGGAACTGGGGGTTGGCAGCTAGGTCCTCGCCCCACCCCCGCCCCCATACACAATGGGACAGGAACAGCTCAGCTGGGAGGCAGTAAAGGCCACAGGCCCCACACCCTCCGTGAGGGGTGGGGGACCCGGACACTGAGGTTCCGTTTGTAGCCTGTAAGTCTTGGTGGCTGGTAAGTGGGAACCCAGGTGTCCTGGCCTTGGGAACTGCAACAAGGACTGAGCATAGCAAGAGGGTGATGTGTTGTGGTGGTGCTGGTGGGGGTGGTGCGGAGTAGAAAGGTGAGTCAGAGCTAGGACCCTGGGACTTAAAGATAGACCTAGTTCCGGAATAGGAATCAGATAACCAAGTTCCTGACCTTGAACATGGAAATCAAGTTTTGACATAAGCTTAGGAAAATAGGGTTGAAAAATTCAGGAGGAAACTTGAAGATAATCTAATCCAACACCCTCAATTTACTGAGACCCAGAGTGGTTAAGTAATATGGCCAAAATCATACATGGAGAAACAGTACAAGGACTGACCTCCAGAGCCAGGGTTTAGTTCACTACCCGATACTTGCCCCTTCATGTGTATATTACTTTTTTTTTTTCCAGCCCTGATTAAACAGAGGTTCAAAGATGTTGATCTGAGCACAATGGTTAGCATTAAATAAAATAGAATGAGGGTGATGGGAGGGACTTGAGATCCGGGATCATTATCTTTACTTACCTTGCTCAAATTGACTATTTTAGGTACTGTAGCATTATGGAAACTTAAGGGTCCTTGACTTAATCTGGGGACATAGAATCATTCAAGGATGCTGCCCCTTGAGTTAGGTTTAGGGAAACCCCACCTTCCCTTCCCAGCCCCAGTTTCCTGGCACTCCCCCACCCCCCCACCTCCTGTGAATCAAGGTGGGGACACAAAGAAGCAGGAAGCTTCCCCTACACCACCACCCCATCAGCCTCTGACGCATGTGGTCTCAAGGGAGCAGAAGGTCAGCAGATAGAAGCAACGGTAGGGTGAATTGGAACCTGCCCATGGGGGAAGACCTACAATCACTTTAACAGGAAACAGGATGATATGGATAGACTACAATTCCCAGAATACATTGTGACCCATAGCAGCTATCTTGATGCTCCCCAGGTAACACAGCATGCAGGGATTTGTAGTTTTGGGATCATTTTATTTCTTGGGATTGGAGAAAAGATTTGAGCAAGTGAGCTTTGGTGGGCAGAGTCTATTTTGTCCTTTGAACATGTGGCTTCAGAGGTGGAGAGGAGAGAGAGACAGAGAGAGAGAGAGAGATAGAGATAGAGAGAGAGAGAGAGAGAGAGAGAGAGACAGAGAGACAGAGAGAGACAGAGACAGAGACAGAGAGATACAGAGAGACAGAGGCAGAGAAACAGAGAGAGAAGACACACACACAGAGAAAGACTTTTAAAAAAGGATGTGGAAAAAGAGATTTTAGTCTGGGAGAGGGAAAAACAGAAACTGAAAATTTTTATTGTACTCACTGCTGAAAATCAGTGTAGGTCGAAGAGCAGGAAGAGTGATAAGGTGAACTGTAAGTAGGTGAACTTAAGGGGAAATCAACTTTCAAAATTTTATTTATTTTTATTCTGAACAATAACAACCAGCTAAGATGAGCACTCTCATACTAAAAGTAAAACAGAAAAAGAGTTGTAAATGAAACTACATATTTCATATTGCATACTGTAGTTTGCTTTTCCTTTTAAACATATAACAAATCAGACTTGTAACTTTCTTTATTTAATTTAAATTTATTTTGTTCAATTAACAAAAATCTATTTTCTCTCCCTTCCACCTCTCATATCCTCACTCCTTGAGGGGAAAAAAAAGGAAAAAAAAATGCAACCCTTATAACAAATATGCATTGTAAAACAAAACAAATTTCCATTTGGCCATGTCCAATTGCCTTCTTGTTATGAGGTGGCTGGCATCCTACAAATGTTTTTGTGCTTATGGACCCCTTTCTTCTTTCTTTGATCTCTTGGGAGTATAGACCTAGCAGTGGTATTGCTGGGTCAAATTAGGTGCCTTATTCTGCACCTTGAGCCCATTGCCTCTCAGTCAGGAGGGGAGTAGAATGCTTCATTTTTGTTCCTTTGGAATTGTGGTTAGCCAACTTGAAGGAGAGGACTAATCTGGGGATGTTAAAACCAGAAGGGACAAAACTAAGGTGGAGAGTTGGGTTTGATGTTAAGAGGGTAGAAGGCAATGTACCTGGAGAATAGCAATTCAGAGTAATATAATATCCTAAGGTTTAGAGGGCTCTGGATTCATATCATTCTTATTAAATATGCAGCCTGGTGACACAGTAGATAGAATGTTGTCCCTGGAGTCAGGAAGATCAGATCTTGAATTCTGTCTCAAACACTTTAGCTGTGTGACCCTGGGTAAGTCACTTAACCTCTATGGGGATAATAACCACCACCCCAGGATTACTTTGAGGATCAAATGAGATGACTTATAGAAAGGGCTTTGAAAATTTTTAAATGTTACATATGTTAGTTATTATTATTCACATTTTATAGGTGAGAAAATGAGACCCCAGGAGGTTTTATGACTTACCCAAGATTGCATAGCTAGTAGAGGGCAGAGCCAAGACTTCTGACCAGAAGTTCTACTACACCATGCTATCTCCGGGAAAGGAAAGGAAGAACCCTCGAATTAGGGAAGGGGCCTACACCAGGCCAGACTAAGTAGGTGAGGAGAACATGTAGGGGTATGATAAAAGTGAGTGCAGTAGGATTAAGGGCTCAAGAATTCAGCTTGGATATTGAAAGGTAGGGGAGGGGCAGCTGGGTGGCACAGTGGATAGGGCACGGGACCTGGAGGCAGGAGGACCTGAGTTCAAATTGGGACTCTGACACTAGCTGTGTGACCCTGGGCAAGTCACTTAGACCCAATTGCCTCAAAAAAAGAAAGGCAGAGAATAGAAAGGAGTTGGGATATCACCTTTTCAACTCAGAGATTATCATCAGTTCATCTATAGCAAATCAATTGGGCCTACACTGATTTCTAAGTGGGACCAGATTGCTTGCAATCTGTTCCCTTGCAAAGCTCCTTTCCTCAGGAGGGATCTGGGGCATATATATAGCATTAATAACATATACAGAGAAGCTCCTCACTGGTCAGACCTCGGTTAGCTGGAATTCTTGGTTTACCAGTATGTTTACACAAAATTGTGATTGTGACATCACCTTCATTTCAGAATATATCTCTCCCTCCTCTCCCCATCCAAAGCCATGTATTATGATAAAGAATAAAAAAGAAAGAAGAAAAAAAAAGCAGTTTGGCAAAACCAGACAAGGCATAGGATCATGTATCCAGAGATGGAAAGGATATTCATTCTCTTTTCCACCCTCTTCCATCTCCTCCTACCTTTGCCATTTTATAGAAGAATCATCCGAAGAAACAAACTGTGCTTGACAGTATGTTCAATATTCCAGACCCTTAGTACCCCACCTCGGCAATGAAGTGAGGGAGGTGCATTTTCTCAACTCTGCACTGGGGCCAAGTTTTAACCAGGATGTTTTGTGACATTCTGCCTTTAAGAGAGATAAGCCATTGCCAAGAAAAAGGAGCTTGTATGGGTTGTATATTTTGTTTAAAGAACAAAACACAACAAAGACTTGTTCAGGGTTCAGTACACATTCATGCCCACACCTTCCCCATCTTCCGCTACAGTCCTCTTCTATGAGTGTTGATGTTCTGAACCACGATGGGGTAGGAGTTCTGGCCATCAATGAGTCAGTCATTGCACCACAGCCACAGGACTCTGCTTAGGTAGTGCAGAGAAAGGGAATATCCTTTGTGAACTACTTTGGGGAAAAACTAGGTGTCAGGTCAGATTGATTTGGTTTCTAGGTGAGGTGAAGGACGTTAGTAGTAGGGGGATTGCTCTTTCTCGATTCCCACTCACTCATCCCTCAACTTTGGAGGGAAGAAGAAGAAATACCTAATTAGCTAATTGAAGTAGGGATGTGTAAATTGAATGTCCAAATAGTATGCCTTATACTGAGGAGGCTTCTTGATTCCCTTAGTGAGCCTGTGATCATAGAACTGATGAATGAAATTTGGGAAAGGGTGCTCCTTTCTGCAGAGCACAGCTTGATATGGGCTACTTTGTAATGAAAAGATGTTATTTATTCTTGTTTTAGGGCTCATGCAGCCAAGTGCCTCTGTATGAATTTCTACTTTGTCAAGTGCCATTCCATCTGAGCAGGATAAAATTCTTTATGGGCACTTATAGGCTTATTGGACATTAAAGCTGAGACATCAGAGCTTACCTAGTCCAAACTCCATTTTAAATATGAGAAAACTGAGGTCCAGATTTGCCCAAGGTCACACACACACAGTTAATAAGTGGCAGAGTTAGGACTTTTTCCATTATCTCATGTTGCCTTGATTCTAATTAACTTACCCAGGTGTATTGGTTTTGAATTGATATTCCCTTTTCCCTCGCAAAGAAACAGTCTTGCTTGTACCCAAGAGGATCTCTAATTACCTCTCTCCTCTCTTGATGCTGCCATAAGATATCTGAGTTTGGCATCAACTTCCCTTTTCTCTCCTTAATTCTGTTTATCGCACTCTACAGACCCCAAGTGAAAATGGGTTTTCCAGGGTTTACTTACAAGGGGAAAGAGAATATATGAATTTGGAAATAATACATGGTAAGGTAATTAGAAGTGCAAAGGAAAACTAATCAGTTTCATACTTCCTTTTCCTAAATTTTTTATATCTCCCTTTGCTAGAGAGTCATTCATTGTAACAAAGAGAGAGAGAAAGGGAGAGGGAGAGAGAGAAAGAGAGAGAAACCTAATCAACCCATCAACTGAGGATGTGATGTTTTCCATCTATTGTTTTCCACTTCTGAAAAGAAGGTAGGGAGGTACATTTTCTCATCTTTTTTTTCAGGACAGAACTTGGTCAGTATACTTATGAAACATTCAGAGGTTTTTTTCCCCCATTGTTTTTTTTTCCAGGTGTACCTTTCCAATTGTATTCTTCATGTGTACCCTCTAAAAGCACACAGAAATGAATCCCTCTATCACACACACAATATTAAATTTCTAAGAATATCTTATTCCTCAAGCACTCTAGTTCATCAGGGTTTAACTACATACACATATAATAATGTTGTAACGCACATCTCTTCATACATGGAATGCTAAGATAGTGTCAGTGTCTCTAGTACATTATGTACATTGCTGTCACATTAATCTTTTTATTTTTATGTGACTTATTTTTGAAATCTTTTCAATTCATGGGTCTGATCATGTCATTACCTCACTAAAAAAACCTTCAATACCTCATGTATATAAGATCAGGTCTGAACTCTTCAGCCTGGCACTCAAGACCTTCCATAATCTGATTCCATCTTTATTTTCTTTTTTCCTCGATCAATAAACAATCCCAATTTTCTTTTCCAGGTTTATCCCTGACTCCTTTTATCATATGCTCCCTTATACTTATTACTTGTCATCTGTTTTATTGTAATCCTATATTTTTATTTCATTTTTATATGTCTTGTACCCTAACTAAATGATAAATTCCTGGAAGGACTGTATAAACAAAGAAACAAATAAATAAAGAGTTACTCTTTATATTTGACAAATACAAAGTGCCCTGAACATAGCTGGGTGTCTTGAATGTAGCTGTCACTTAACAGATGCTAGTTGACTGTAGGCCTGAATTGTGGGGATGACTTTGGAATATTGAATAGTCCTGAACCATTGGAAAAGGATTCTTAGAGAATAATGGATTTTCTTTTCAACCCCTGAGGTCGAAAGGGTCTGGATTTGGCATAGAGGGGAAAACACCAGTCAGGGAGAGGGATCTAAAAGCCAGGAGACTGAGCATTCTGGGTCTGGTAAGAAAGGTTCCAGGAAGGGGGTTCAGTGAGCAAAAGTGCCATTGGGTTGGGCAGTTTAAGATCAGGGTTTGCATTTGATTTTGGGAATGCTTTAGGAACAGAGTATACCAGTGGGTTGAAACAAAAGAAAAACCCAGAGAGAAAAACCAGAGAGATGAAACCTATCTCAATTGAGTAATTTTCTTCTTTATCTCTGAGGGATCAGGTTAGAAAAACTTCCCAGTTTTCCTATAGTCCCATACTCTCTCTGTCCTCTCCTACCCCCTCCCCCATTCCAGATTAGGGCCCCTTTCCATTCTCCTAGTGTACTCTACCCTACTCTACCCTACTCTACCTCAGGGCCTCTGACCCCACACTTTCTCTTGTATTCAATTCTTATCCTAGCTGGGCTGCCAACTAATCCCAGCTAAGGTGTTAAATGGTAATTAAAGTGTTAGCTGATAATGGGTTTAAGGTGCGACTTCTTTTGGAGGCATTCAAATTTTAAAAGAAGCTTCAAAGACCAAAAAACTCTCAGGACTCCAAGGAATTAAGCAACAATCATGCAATTATAGCTATTGGGAGTCAGAATTGTCCATGCTTCCTAAATACCGCTAGGAGGTTGGCCTACTCATATCTCTGAGGTCATTCATCCCTTATCTTCCACTACAGCTTATTCAGGCCCATGAGAGATGAAAGAGGAACTAGGATTCTTTTTTTTTTT
>NW_027185612.1:2128580-2149236 GCF_028583685.1 Petaurus breviceps papuanus | reverse complement strand
GGGTGGGGTGGCTAGCTGAGGGGAAAGGAGGGAAGGGAAGTAGGGAATAGTGGGGTGGGTTAGAAGGAGGAGGAGGAGGCTTCTTCTGAGCAGGTCCCCCTTCTTCCCTTGGTTAGGAGGATGGAGTGGGTTTGTTAAACTCCCAAAACAGAAGAGCAGGGGGAAAGGGTGGGTTTGGAGAGAGGAGTTTGAGGCAACATGTGGAAAAGGTGCTCAAGGATAGGAGGCAGATTGTGGGCCTGGTTGACCAGAAAAGTGCTTGGCTGCTGGGATGCCATGGGGGAGACATAGACTTAGCTCATGCCCTTCTTAGTGAATCCACAAGGGGGCGGCAGAAGGCTAGAGAGTTTCACTAAAACACTGGAGACTTAATAGGGAATCCAGCAAAAGTCTCAGGGGCACAGCCAGGTGCCTTCTGGGGACCCTGGGCACGACCTTTTTGTTAAAGACCAAGCCTCTCGGCCCACGTGGGGGCCTCTCCTCTAGCGATTCCCTAACAGGCGGTATCTGCCCATGATAGACTTTCTGATTGCAGATCACAGGTTTAGAGCCAGGAGGGGTAGGTGAGGAAGCTGAGACTGGGGGAGATCAGCTGCTCCAGCCGAGCCACACAGCCAGGAAATGCCTGATGAGGAATTTGAACACAGGCCTTGCTAACTTGGAGTCACTCCACTATGACATAATGCTAGAGTGTGAACTGTCACAGGGGATTTAGGAGGGAAGAGGGGAGGGGTATCTTTGGTTCTGAAGCCAAACTGTATTTTACTCTGTGGACCTGCTTCTCCCCCCCCTGCAGGCTGTCTCCTCCTTTTCCCACTAGGATATATGGTATGAAAGTTCAGGACCAGGTGATTACTTTTGTTTGTCACACTCTAGGGACCACCCAAATCTTGAATGAATGTTATTTGAGGTCATTAATCTTTGAGGGCTCCAAGTTTCGCCCCTTGGGTCAAAGGGATGGTACTACAGAGCTTTTGGGAATCCTGAATGGTTTGTCTAGATGTGAGCAGGCCAGGACTGACTCCTGGGGCTAATCTGCCCTGAAAGGACAGGTCCTGCGTTCTTCTGAGATGCAGGCTGCATTTGAATTTCGGCTTTTTCCCTCAGAGCCCTGTGAGGATGAGACAGATCCCAGAAACACACAGGGCTGTGTGTGCTGGTAGTGAAGGGCAGGGGGCCAGAGGAGAGGAAAGGAGAGTTCCTGGCTTTCACTAATCTTTTTGCTCCTGGGATTTCCGTGCCTGAAGGGTTAGGTTGGATGCAGAGCCCCCTATGTTGGATATGGGGATGTTGCAACACTTTCACAGTGTATAAAACCCTGAGTCCTAAAAGGCAGGATAGGCATTTTCTAAGATCAGGCTATATGGTACAAAAGTTTCCATGTGACAGGTATCTGTCGAGTGGCCCTCTAATGACAGATCAGCTGTGCAGCATAGTGAGAATAACATTAAATATGGAATCTTAGGCCCTGGAATTCTTGTTACTGACTACCTGTGTGACTCCTGTTCCCTTTCTGGGCTTGAATTTCCTCATCTGTAAAATGAAGAGGTTAAGATGAGAAGACCTCTAACGTCCCTTCCAACAGTGAAAGCTGTGAACTCCACCTGAATATTTTGCTGCAAGCATTTTTATTCCCAGGTATCAGATTGTTGGTTGATTTTAGACTCTGAGGTCAGAGAGAACCTTTTCCTGCTTTACCTGCCCCCACCCTTGTCTTGGCCCTTCCCACTCCCCACCCTCAGGTTGGCCCAGTTTCCTGGTGTGGTTGCCTTGGTGCTAGGGCCTCTGGAGAACATGGGGCTTTTGCTGTGCATCAAGTGCGGCTGGCCAGGGAAACTCCTTAGCAACCAACAATGGTCAATTAACCAGGGAACAGCCCCCTCCCCCACCTCCTAGGGGCTTCTATTGGGGGAAGGGGGGGAGTGGTTGGGTTAGGGCATTGTGAAACAGAGCCCTCCCTATTTCTGGGCAAGAAGACATAGGAATGGGGGCTGTAGCTCTGAGGTGTCTCCCAATGCTTGTATTGTATTTTTACTTTTTCAAGATATATTTCTTCACTTAGACTATAAGCTCTTTGAGGGCAGGAACTATGTCTATATTCTTGTGTTCCCAACACCTAGCACCCTGCCACAAACACAATAGAGGCTCCGTAAATGTTTGGTATTAACAGTGATGTACTGGACTTTCCCAGTTGCACTCTTGGATTTCTGCCTGAATATTAACCCTTCATGACTCTGGGCCAACACCAGTCCCTGCTGGAACTTAGTCTGCAAAAGTCCCATGCTATAATTGGAAGAGACCTTAGAAATCATTTCTTTAACACAGTCATTTTACAGACCAGGAACCTGTGGCCCAAGGAAGTTAAGTGGCTTGTTCAAAGCCACTCAGATAATAAGCAGCTAAAGCAGGATTCAAACTCTGGTTCTCAGACTGTAAATACAGGGCATTGCTTTTATGGGCATCATGGTGTTGTGGTGCTCAAAGGCAGAAGGGAGTGTGACCAGTGTTTTGTTTTGGGCAGGGAAGGCTCCTCTTGGACAAGTCCTGTCACTCAAGGAGCAGCTAAAGCCCTATATTTTCCTCCAGGGCATTTAAGGATGCAGGAGACTAAGAAGGGAACTGGTGAATGATGGCTTGGTAGTGTATGGAAAATAGGCTATGCTTTGTTGTGACAGAAAGGGAATTTGGGGAGGGGAAAGGTTGTGTATGCAGGAGAGAGAGATTGGGTTAAGCCTGGTAGTCAGTGCTGGTGGGGAGGGGACCTGGGTCTCCTCCCTTTGGCTTATCGTTTTGATGGGTAGTATTATTCCTGGAGGTTGTGATAGTAATGGCAATTAAAGATTCCCCTGTATTGGCTTGGTTTTCAAATTGATTGTATTAAAACCCAGAGTTTGTTAATCCCACCTGTGGGATGGGCTTGTTGATGTGAAAAGAAAGTCCTGAAGTGGGAGGAGCTGGTGATGTAGATTTGGAGAGACAAGAGAGAGGCGGAAGTTCTTTTTGGAAGCAGCACCTCGTGGAGAGAGAGAGACTAAGAGATTGTTGGTGGCCGCTTTGAATTGCCCTGGACTTTTGAGACCTGCCCCCTGAGCTGCCAAGGACTGAGGAGACATGGCTGTTTTGCTGGTACTTTGTCTGTCTGTTTTGATGTTATTTTGCCAGATTTGTCCACTGGTGAAAGACTGTCCTGTTGAAGAAGTCCTGGAACCTGGCATTTGGTTAAGAAGGCCTGAGACTGTCCTGCAGACAGAGAGTGAATACTGTCCACTGGTGAGGGACAGTACTGAGAGTGAATACTGTCCACTGGTGAGGGACAGTACTGTTGTTGCAGGGGTCTGGAGACTGTCCGGCAGACAGAATGAATACTGTCCACTGGTGAAGGACAGTGCTGTTGTTGCAGGGGTCTGGGAGCCTTTCTGTTGGTTCAGAAGCCCTGAAGAAGGATTTTCTTGTTGTATGTTTACAGAAATCCTGGGAGAGGGCTTTGCTAATGTGTTCAGGGGTTCTAGGACTGTTCTACAGACAGAGGATAAATTCATGAAGGGACTGGCAATGTATCTTATGGCCTTGTTAAGCCTTGTCTCCCCAGGAACTAAGATTGCTGAGAACTTGCCTCGTGTCAAGATGAAGAAAAGACCTCCATTTGGGTATTAAGTGCTGTGTTTAAACTTGATGTAACTCTGGGGTAGATTCAATTGTGATCCAGGGGTGGGGA
Source organism: Petaurus breviceps papuanus (assembly GCF_028583685.1). NCBI lineage: Eukaryota > Metazoa > Chordata > Mammalia > Diprotodontia > Petauridae > Petaurus > Petaurus breviceps. Next base: position 2,145,521 of record NW_027185612.1, on the reverse strand, counting down.
ACTTTTGACCTTATGTTTGGAAACTAATCTCCATTTGAGAAGAGGGGCTTTGTGGTGGACTTAATTAAGGTATAGCCTAGGGGTGGAGAAGTATTTAGAACGGAGACTTTGTAATTGATTGAATGATTGGAAGGTCCTGGGGTGGGGTAGTACTTGGAGATTATTTAATCACACTTAGTAAATGCTGTATTTGGAATGATGTCATGTTTTAATCTTCTCTGTTCTTGGTTGGTCACTGAATAAAATAGAGAGCACCTATGCTGGTATTTTGAACCTGGGAAGTTGCCTTTGTTTTGGTATTACCTTACAGAGGTCTGTGTCTTCCTCATGCAGACTCCATACACAACATATCACAGAGTTGGGGAAATCAGTGATGATGAGAATTGTGGTCAGATCCAGCCAGGTGCTGTCTAGATTGTACCAGCTGAACTTATTTCGTTTCCCTATCCCTACAGACTGGTGTTTGTTGGGTTGGGGGCAGGGTAGAGCAAATGTAATAGGAGTCCTGGCTTTGGGATCCAGAACATATGTGCTATGGGTAGTGAGGTCCCTTTGTGGCATACTGGATAAAATGCTAGTCTTAGAATAAGTTCACGCCATACCTTAGACACTGGCTATGTGACCCCTAGACAAATCACTTAGCCTTTTTCTGCCTTAATTTTTTCATGTGCAAAACAGGGATAACAGCACCTACTTCATAAGGTAGGTAATATATAAAGAATGAATTGAAATCCCTAAAGAGTCAAATAAATGTTATTTATAATCTTTTTTTTGCAATTAATGTTAATTGTATTATTACCGTTCTATACATTTCCACCAGCTCATTGCTGGGCTTTACTCCTGAGAAGAAGCCATTGAATACTTCCTTACCTCTCTGTTTAGCCAAATCCTAATCATCCTTTAGGGCTCTGTTCAAGCCCCTCCTCCTCCTCCTCTCTGAAGCCTAGGGCATTGTGGAACAGTGAACACAGAACTAGAACTCAGAGTTAGGAAGACTTAGGGTGACTTCCTGATCAACAACAGCTGTGTGACCCTGTGGAAGTCACTAAACCTCTCTGTACCTTAGTCTTTTCATCTGTAAATTGGGTTGGACCAGGCAGTTTCTAAGGCCTCTTCCAGCTCCAAATCTATGATTTTATGATCTCAACACTCATCTTGTTTCTTTCTTTCTTTCTTTTTTTTTTGCAAGGCAATTGGGGTAAAGTGACTTGCCCAAGGTCACATGGCTAGTCAGTGTCAAGTGTCTGAGGCCACATTTGAACTTGGGTCCTTTTGACTCCGGGGCCGTGCTCTAATCACTGCACCACCTAGCCACCCCACTCATTTTGTTTCTACTTCCTTTGACTTCTTTGCATTTAGGGTCTTCTCATTTGACGCTTCAATCATCTACTCTCTTATGACAACTTTTATATGGTTGATAGAGGCCAAAAGAATACTCGTTTTGAAGTTAGAGGGCACTGTAGAAAGGATTTCGTGTTCAAGTTCCAGCTGTACTAAATGACTTTGAGGTCCTTCCCAACCATGAAATTCTAGGACTTTGTCATAGTTTTGAATAGCAGCTCTGTTGTTAGGTTTGTCTGTTCACAATCCTCATCTGTAAAATGAAGGGGGCTGGCCTAAGCCTCTGAGTGCTCTTCCAGATCTAAATCTAGGATCCAATGTGTGTCTGAGCCTTAGTTTCTTTACCTGTTAAATGAATTTAATAATATTTTCCAAATTCCCCCTCACAGGGTTGTTGAGAAGAAAGGGCTTTTTAAACTTTGAAGAGCTATGTAAATTTGACATTAGAATTTAATTTGTCTTCAATGTATGTAATTGTAAGCTCCTTAAGGAAACTGTGCTTTATACTTTTTTGTGACCCCTACAATTCCATGTGTAGGACTTTGCTTGATATATTTGTTGGTTACTTAATGAATTCAGGGAGGCAGCAGCAGTAGACCTGGGAGCACCTTTCCCTTACCATTGGCAGTGGAGAACCCAGGACTTCATTGTCATGAGGAAGATGATTGCTTTTGTGCTTTTGTCCCTGTCATTGTAAGCTATAGCTAAAGTTTCAGTTTTAAGTTCTGCTTTGGGCATCAAGCAGGAACAGTAACTGGAGCAAACCATAATCCTAGAGGGCTAACAGCTGGCTTTGACCTCCAGCATCTAACCTTCAACATCCCTGTGCACTTGGGTTCTATGTTTCTGTTTCTACTGAACGCTAGCCCTCTTCCTATCTTGTTCAGTTTCCTGTACGCTTAGACCTTGGCTCCCTGATTTGGTGTGGTCAAAAAAACATTGCCTGGGAGTCAGAAACAACAGTATTTTTGGAAGGAGAGATGTTTGCACCCCTACAGGGTTTAGGAGCCTGAGTGCTTATTCTTCCTACTGCAAATATCTGTACTGATGACCTATTCTAATACTTCAAGGATTCATGGTTTCATCAGTGCTGGTAAAAAAAAAAAACCTCCACAAAGAGAAACTGCACCCCCCTCTACACTATAGTTGACATTTTTCATGAGTTAGTCACAAAAAAGAAAAGAAAGGAAAGAAAAAGAAAAATAATTGGTAGTAAAGAGTCCCTCAGAATAGATGCAGGGTTCATCTTTAGATGCATAGTCAAAGCTTCTTCAGACATGTTATAATGTGTGCTTCAGTGAGATCACTTTTGAGAATTCAGTGTCACCTCTACATCATGACGAGGCATTGGAGAAAGACTTTAATGGGAAACATGGGTAAAATTGGGTTAAAATGAATTTCAGCGGTAGCTTTGAAGGAGAAGAGGGAAGCCTAAAGGAAACCTTATTTGCCATTGTGACAATGATAATGAAAGTGATATATCTATTTCTATAAATTTCTCTTTGTATATAGATACACATATGCATGCACACATATATAACTGAAGTGATATTTGTGTTTAAACACATATGTATGTCTATATAGCTTATATACGAGTACATGTTTTTATATATGTACGCACACACACACACACACACACACATATATATAAATATATAAAACTTCAGTTCTTCTTTTAGCACGCTCTAGTAGAACTATTTCCTTTTCTCTTTGCCATAACTTTGCTGAATCATTTGCCCAGTTACAGAAAGCAGAATTTCCCTCTAAAGTTGGACCTGGGTTGGTCTCTCCAAATTACTCTACCCTACTGAAGGCTCTGGTCCTTTTGGCCTGGGATTCCTTCCCTTCACTTCTTGCCCAACTGGGCATGAACGGGGTGTTCAGAACCTTGGACAGAGGCAGCAAACTGGAGCAAATCTGGGAACCTTCAGCCTTGGCACACCTTCCTGCCCTTCCTGACCTCGCCCCACCCCACTTCCTTTGTGACCAGCTTACTTTCCTGGCCTAATTCTTTGTAGCTTTGGACCCTCATACATATCCCTCCTATTGAAGCCCTCAGAGAGGCTAAGGCCAGTCACTAAACCAGATGGAGAGGTGGTCCATTGCCTCAGGAATGAAAGTCTATATTAGGTCTCACAACTTCTTCCCAAGCACTGGTTTAACACTAGCTTGTTAACTGGGACCTTGCTGTGGGTGGAGGAGGAGATTATTATTGCCTCCCAGCCTTAGTTTAAACTGTTTCTACACTATCAATGACTTCCCTCTACCTCTTGGTAAATCCTACTTATCCTTAATGGTCCATTTCTTCCATAAAGACTTCCTTGACCTCTCCATTCTTAATCAGATAATTTCTGTTTCCATTCTTTGAATTCTCACTGAATTTATAATCAATGTCACCACATAGTTTATCAATTAATTGTTTTGTAACTTCCATATATATTCAGGGTTTTCCCCCCTCAGTTAAGACTGTGAGCTCCTGAGTGTTAGGTACAGGGTTCCCTCCTCCCCCCCTTTTTTTGGTATCCCCTATAAGGTTAAGCCCATAGCAGGGACTCAGTAAGTAATGATTGATTGTTCTCATTATGAAGCCCTTTCATTTGTCTCCAAAAATCAGAGGACTCCCTCACCCTTAGTATCAAAAAACTAGGCTAGGCAGAATAATAAGTTCTCACTTACATAGCATTGTATTTTCCTTATAACCTGTGAAAAGGTATTATGATCTCCACCATCCAAATGAAGAAATTGAGCTCAAAGAGATTAAGAGCCTTGGCCAAGGTTATGCTGCACTGGAATTTGGAATTCAGGCTGTCTGCCTCCAATTCCAATTTTTTCTATATTGCTATTCACTATGACAGGATAGGTTAAAAACAAGATGAAACAGATGAAAGAGAACTGGGGTACTCTTTTTCCTGACCACCACCCAGGAATTCATCATTATTTTAGAAGTAGGGCATTTGGTCATGGGAAAAACAAAAGCTTGCATAAATCAACTTTTTTTTTTTTATGGAAGGACATTTTTGAACAGGTGATAAACATAGTCAGATCTGTTTTAGGAATATCAATTTGGCAGCTGTATGTGGGAGATGGAATGGAGACAGGACAGGATCAGAGTCAGGGAGATGAATTAAGCAGCTATTGTAATAGTTCAGGAAAGAGGTTGATGATGGTATGAATCAGGTGGTTTGTGATGTAAGTCCAGACAGAGGAATCAATGACCATTCCTCTTTGTGGTTGAGGTGGAGTGAGGGCACAGGCCATGGGAATTGAGGAATTTGATGAATTGGGAAACCGGGGTTTTGTGTCTGAGGCTATCTGTATGAAGTGAGGGAACTCAACCTCTCTAGGCCTCAGTTTCTGTATCTGTAAAATGAGGGCTTTCGACTAGATGAACTATGACCTCTCAGCATATGGTCCTATGACAAAATTAGGGAATTCTACCTAGCAATGATAGAGGTCAGTCTGGTGGGATTGGACTCAGGGTTGGATTCTGGAATGAAGATGATAGAAGGAAGCAGCAGCATGCATGCAATTAAACTGAAGAAGGTGATACTTGGCCTCCATATGAATGAGGGTTGGTGTCTAGAGAACTCAGGCTGATAGGGGGAGATGCTATGGGCAGTTTCTATCTCCTTCCTGCCTCCATCTTAATCTTTCTCTTCTCAAGATCCAATTGTACAGAGAATCATCTCTCAGACCCAGTCTCAACCCCTTCTCAGACTTCAGGGTATTTGGGACAGAGATTTTGCCATCTCTCTTCCTCCCTTCTGGTTTTCAAGCATCAGTTTCCCTGTAAGCTGTTTCTCCTAGTCCCACCTGACTGTGTGTTTGCTCTTCCCCTCTGATTGTAACTGTCTCTGGGGATCCTCCTTCACTGTAACTCATTTTCATTCTCTTCAGGGGGCCTTCAGTATGCCTGTCTATACTCTCCCTTGGGGTTCAAGAACAGGGAAAGGGAAAGACTTCTCAGTGTTTTATCCCCTCCTCTCCCCCAAACTCCCACAGGATAGTCAAGATTGAGGTGAGGGCAGTGTCAGGGATGGCTTCTTTCTACGTCTCTAAGATTTTTTAATTTTTGGTGGCTGAGAAGTAGTTCTTGTTATAATCACTCTGGGGTATAGGGCTTCACTGCCCATCTATCTCTTCTTGGATGCAGTGGGGGGAGGGACATCTCCTTCTTTGTAACTTTCTTCCATTATAGGCTCTTAGGAATAGGGAGGAGAGAATGTGTGTTGAGGCCCAAACATCCCTCCCTATTCTCTTGTCCCCTTTCTAGTTTTTAGAATTAAGATTTGCTCCATATCTTTTCCTTTTTATACCTGGGAAACTAGGTGGCATAGTGGATAGAGTGCTGGCCCTGGAGTCAGGAAGACTCATCTTCCTGGGTGGAAGTACCTCACACTAGCTGTGACCCTGGGCAAATTGTTTAACCCTGTTTGCCTCAGTTTCCTCATCTGTAAAATGAACAGGAGAAGGAAATGGCAAACCACTCCAGTATCTCTGCCAAGATAATGGGGTCATGAAGAGTCAGGCATGACTGCAAAATGACTGATCAACAACCTAGGACCAGGGAAGATGGGAGGAAGTTGGTGGAGGAATGGGAGGGGAAAGGTGTCTCAGTAAAAACCATCTGTTTCTTTTCATCTTCTGGTGTCAGTTATATTGTCCCAGTGAAAGTGTCTCTTGGGAAGAGCTGGTATCATCCTATGGCCTTAGGCCATGTCTGTGGGGGAGGCCAACTGGAGAGGCCCTCAGGCTCTTCCATGCAAAAGTGTATAAAACTGGTATGTGAGCTCTTTCTCTGCCTCTGTTTCTGTCTGTCTTTGTCTCTCCTTTTCCCCTCCCCCATCTTCTAAGCCAAGGGGTCTTTTTCTAACCTGGTTTGGGGGCAGGGGGAAGAATTTCCCTGCAACTCTCTAATTTTCTTTGTCTAGTGTATTTCTAGGAGATCAGGATTAGAGTAGGGTTTCTCTGCCTCTTTTGGGAGAAGACAGGGGGGTCTCCTGATTGCAACATTGTCAGGGTGGGGACAAAAAGGCTCATTCTAAATTAGTTTTTACCTTGTCTTTAGTGCCTGGTTCTCTCTCTCCTCAGGTCCCTTAGGGACTAGTCAAGGCTCAGAAACCTTGCCCTCCTGCTTGAGGAAGCATTCCTTTCTTCCCATTACTACCCTCAAGTGCAAGGAGGAGTGGTTTCTCTCTCAATCTCTCCACAGGCCTGGACAGAGAGGGATTTCAATCAACTGAATAGTCTGAACTCAGCTGTCTATCCTTTCCTTGCCCACACTGAGTTTGGCCTGAGGATTCAGGCTGGCCCTAATGGGATGTAGAGACTATGACATATCACACTATGAACTCTCCTCCAACTCTGTCCCCTTCATATGGGTGAAATGAGGTTTAAATGGTTATCAAAAGTAGCCTTGGAAGGAACAGGAAGTCAGAAAAGGGCAAAAGGCAATCTGAAATGGGAGGATTTGTGTGTGTGGGGTACAATCCCACTACATTTGCATTGATTCTGGTTTTCAGTGCAGTGAAGAGAACAATTTGGATCTTTTTTTAAAAAAAGCACTAGCTGGCAAGACCTTCCTCCTCCTTCATTCCATTTCAGTCTCCCTAAACTACTACCCATCGAGTCCCAAAGGGTGATTCGAGAGGGAGAGAGCCTGGAAAAGGGGACTCATGATTCCTTCTTACTAGGCTTTTCTCCTTCATGCCTCCTTTCTTTTTCCTCCCCCTGTCTTCTCAATGCAGTCCTGCCTGGTGACTAGATAGGAATTTTGGGATCTGGGACTCTCTTTGTCCTTTGGCCCTCTCTCTTTCCAAGGACAGAGGCAGCTGCAAGCCCTCAGGGCCCCCCACATGGCCCCATCCATCCCAGACAGGTTCCGGATCTCTGCTCTAGGGGAGGGGGCCTGGATGTCCTCAGCTGCTGGCTCCTCCTCCCCTCCCCCAGAGCTCTGCTCAGCTGTCAACACTCCAGGCTTACCATGCTCTGGCCCTCCATCAGGGCCCCCTGCTCTAGCCAGTGTAGTGGCCAGCATGCCTTCCCACTTCGACAGCCCCCCACTCAGAGCACAGGCAAGGCATGCAGACATTCTGCCCTTCAGCATCCTCCCTGCCTCCTTGCCTAAATAAGGGAGCTGCAGCTGGAGGGAACCAGCTGGCTGGCTTAGGGGGAGGGGCTTGAGGAGAGAAGAGAGGGAGACTGGGGTTCTCCCTCTGGGCTGGGCCACTAATGGGGCCCTGAGGCAGGGAGTGCTGGTGAAGGTACAGAGGTGAGGTTCAGTCGTACGCTACTTCCAGGAAGGAGTCAGGGATAGGCAGATATGTTTCCCAAATGGAACGCCATTCTTTAAACCAGCTCCATTCTCCCCTTATCTATTATTTCCCTAGGCTGCAACCTCGGTCATTTGGCTCCGTCCCTTCCCCCATCACTGCTCTGCGTCTTGTAGGCCTTTGATGACCAGCAGTCTCAGGGTGTACTCAGTTCTGTGCCTCTTGGGGTTGGGAGGGCCACTTCTGGGATGGAGGGGAAGGGCAGGGCATCTACTCCTTCAGTCCTTCTCCTCTTGAGACCCCAACCCTCAAACCCTGCTCCTGTTCCATTACCCCTTGGCTTTCTGCCTTCTCCAAGGCACTGACATCTTGGGACAGCTTTTGGTCCCTCCACGTTCTCGAACGACCCTAGCCCCTTCTTCACTCTGGATTCTCTCCACAGCCTTCTTCTCTGGCCCTTCAAACCATTAAGTGTTATTTATTCAGTCCCTACTATGTGTTCAGCAACACAAAGAAAGTATAGACCCGGTTCAGGTCCCTACTCCCTTTAAGCCTGAGGTCTCACCATCCCCCTCGATTGCCCTACCCCCGGCCCAGCCCCGGGACCCCGCACCATGTGGCGATCTTCTCGCACCTGTCCCCTAGTCCTCCCAGTTCTCGGGTCTCCTCCCCCTTTCCCTGCGCACTGAGTCTCCGGGGTTCCTAAGTATGGCGAGGGGAGGGAGCGGGGATGGTGGCGATGGGAGGTGGCGGGGGGAGCGCTCTGCCCGGCTCAGCCAATAGGAGCTGCGGGCGTGCGGCGGGAGGAGAGGCGAGGGTGGGGGATCGAGGAGGGAGGTGGAGGTTGTGTGTGGGGGGGCGCAGCACGTTAACCCCTGCAAGTGCGGAGCGGCCGCCGGAGCCGCAGCCTCGAGCTATCGGAGCCTCCAGCCCGGGAGCCAGCCGTCCGTGTAGCCGGCCGGGAGCTGGGGTGCCCTCCGCGCCCGGCCACACAGCGGGGACGCAGGGCGGGCTCCTGCTGCGGGGCGGGCAAGGCAGGCGGGCGGGCGGGCGCAGGGAGCGGACAGGTGTGTGTGAGGGCGGGTTGGCCTCGGGAGCCCGGGCGGCTCCAGGCTGGGCCCCCGCCACACGCTCCGAGACCCGGCCTCGCCCAGCCCGTCCTTGGCTCGGGCGAAGGGCGCCCGAACCCTGAGCCCGGGCCGGGCCGGGCCGGGCCGTCCGGAGCTTGGTGTCCGGGGCCGGGCCGGGCCGGCTAGGGGTGGGGTAGGGTGCAGGGGGCCGAGGAGCCGCAGCGCCGGCCCCGCCCGGCCCGCCCCATGGGCTCAGGATGCCGGTCCGGAGGGGCCACGTCGCGCCGCAGAATACCTTCCTGGACACTATCATTCGCAAGTTTGAGGGCCAGAGTGAGTGCAGGGTGGGCGGGATGGGGCGGGGGTGCACAGAGGGGGCTACGAAGCGGTGTCTGTGGGCAGGGGTGGGGCGGGGGGGGGGGGCTGTGGCCCCGGATTGTGCGAGGGGGTGCTAGAGTGTGGATGGGGGATGTAGGGGGGCGTGCCCGAGGTGTACATTAGGGAGTGTGCAAGGAAATGTGTAAAATGGGGGCAGAAGGCTATGCTAGCTAGGAGGGGGGCTTTGGATGGAGAACAAGAGGATGGGATTGGGTGTGTGCCAAGTTTGGTGCAAGGCGGCATATGGGGGGGGGGGGGGTAGGGGTTGTGTATCTTTCACCGGTTGGGGACTGTGTGTGTGACCCTAAGAGTGCTAGGAGAGAACTTAACTGTGCACAGTCTGATTCTGTGAGAGATCTGTAGTATTGGGGTTCTTAGGGATGATTCTGAGCCTGTAGGATATATATCTAGGTTCGTCTGGGGTGTGTGTGTGTGTGAGTGAGTGAGAGAGAGAGAGAGAGAGAGAGAGAGAGAGAGAGAGAGAGAGAGAGTCACTGCGTGTTGTGTGTAACCCTTACTGTAAAGTATGTATATCTGTGTGCAGGTGTGAGAGCCTCCTGGCGTTCAGGGACCATAGATATGATCTAATTATACAGAGGTGTGTGATTGAGTATAAAAGGTGTAAGCAACCCGGAGAATGGGTAAATGAGAATGATGACCTGGAGTATTTAGTGATCCTGTGTTGCATGTGGGTGAGTGTGAGGCTCCAAGTGTATTGAGTAAAGACATCTAGGATGTGTAGAAGCTATGTATGTAACCCTGAATGTGTGGAGCATTTGTATTATGCTTCCAGGGTCACTCACAGACTGTACTAGGCTTGTCAGGCACAACAGCTTCACTGGGAGGGATTAGGGTGCTTGACATGTGAGCGTTGGGAGGGTACAGTGTAGATCCTGGGTCATTGGGGGGCAGTGCCTACCTGGTGGTGTGTGTGTGTGTGTGTGTGTGTGTGTGTGTGAGTGTGAGAGAGAGAGAGAGAGAGAGAGAGAGAGAGAGAGAGAGAGAGAGAGAGAGAGAGAGAGAGAGTGGAAGAGACAGACCATCCTGCTTTCTGGGCCCAAACTTGGGGGGGGGCAGAGGTGGGGGAGGGGTTGAATCTTGCTGACCAGAAGAGACTTCAGTCAAAAATCGGTGTGTTTGTGTAGACTTACATGTGTTGCTGATACCATTGGTGTGAAAACCTGTGACAGTGAGAACAGCTGGGAGAGTATGACATTCTTAGCTCATGACCCTGTGAACAGGGCAGGACAGGCACACTCAGTGCTTGTATTAGCGGGGGTGTCTGTCCTTCAAGAATGGGGGCAGGGAGGGGAAAAGAAGCCTTTGCCAGAGATAAAGGAACAGGGTGATCTCTGGGTGGAGGAAAGAGGGATTTTGGTGGAGGGCAACAATGTGGGGGCAGGTTTGGAGGGCTTTCCCCTTTGCAAGAAGAGCAGAGGAAGGTACTGGACCAGAAGTCAGGGGACCTGGGTTTTAGTTCCAGTTCTACCAGTAAACAGCAGTGTGCCTCCCTCAAATCCTTTTTAGAAGTGAGTAGGGCTCAACAACCCTAAAACTACCTATGTGACATTGGGAAAGTTATGTCCCCTGTCTGAGTTTTTAGCTTCCTCCGATATAAAATGAGGGAGTTTGGGTAGGTGATCTCTGAGCTTCCTCCCAGGAGTACTGAAAACTCTCAGCCTTTTCTAGGTTCTGGGGATCAACTTTTTTGACTGTGCAGTGGATGACTGGTATTGGGTATTTCCATATCTGTTTTGCTTTTCCACTGGGCCTTGACTGAGCCTGGGATGGACTCAGGGGTCCTTAGATGAGACACTGAGATCCTTACAATAGGACTAGACCTTGTCATTGAAGGGAGGAGAGAGGAAAGAAAGAAAATGACAATCTGGAGAAACTGACCCAAAGTTATTTCAGCTCTGATAAAAATAGGCTCCTAGGAGGTGAGAGAACAGGGTAGCCTGAAGGGAAGAAGAATTCTTGTTATGTCTGGCAACAAGGTAGTCTCCCTTGGGCTATTTTTCTGGGAACAATTAGGAGTCAGGAGACCCTTAGGGTCTTTCCCATATGAGAGGATGAACTGGTGGGACCTTGGGGTTTGCTGCTAGGGAGGAACTCTCATTCCCTCATTCCAGGGCCACAATTAGGAGTAAGATGGGGTGGAGTGACACTTCTGCAGGGTTGAGAGGGGGTACAACCAGGGTCTGTCTTCACTGCAGCAGCCCCAGGGGCTGACTGGGGAAGGGGGCAGGCAGGGAGAAAGGGAGAAAGCCCTTTATGCTGCACACTTAGCATTAAGACTAGCTTGGCCGGAAACCTCTGTTTATAAAAAGCACTTATCCCTGAGAGCGTCTTCCCTGGCACCTCCAGGCTATCTTTTTTTCTGACCAGCCTGCTTTTTAAGGGGTGGAGGTGGTGTAATGTGTGTGACATGTCCCTAGCTGGAACTGGCCCAAAGAGGCTTCCCTTCCATAGTGGGAAGCCTAGGTTTTGGAAAGTACCCCTAAACAGTCCCTAGAGGAGCACCCTGGATACATGTTCGTGCTCTCTGTGGGCCAGCCTGACCTTGACAGGGCCCTTCTCACCCCATCCCTCCTTTCATTTCCATTGCTCTATACCAGCCTTATTATTTGTGCTCTTGTAACTCCTAGAGATCCAATCCCGAGGCTCACTTCAATGCCCGCCCTACTCCCCCCTGCCTATGACCTCATAGTTTCTCCCAGGTCTTAATATTCCCTTTAATCTCAAGCCTTCCCCATTCTCCAGTCTCGTTTGACTCCGTTAGTGTGTTAGCTATTGGGGTGGGGGTGGTTTGCAATGTTCCCTCGTTTAGGGGAGGCCTGCCAGCGCTGACAATGAATGGGCTTCAGTAGGAAGGACCCAGCATATGTAGAGGGAGAGTTGGGGGATCCCCAGGGAGAGATTCCTCTGCTATGAGGGAATCCCCAGGGAAAGGGATGCCCCCTGGAGCTGCAGTGCTGGTGTTTGAATAGTGAGGGTGGGTAGTAAGAAGCAGGAACCATTCAACCAAAAAGTAGACAATGGGAGGGAAAGGGCTGTTTTGCATCCCCCCTCCCCAAGCTGGCAGTCTGGGGAAGGAGGGGTGGTAGATAAAGCACAGCCTCTTGGGGTGGAGGTGTGGGGCACCTTCTCATGGCCATCTCCAGCCTGATGTTTATGCCTTTGACGAGGCTGCTGACACACGTTGCTAACACCCGCCCAGACTGGCCTCAGCCCAGGGCAAGGAGCAGGAGGGGGTGGAGAGATTGGCCTGCTGCCCAGAGAAGCTGTGGTGCCAACCTGTGGGCATGGGCAGTCAGAGACTGGGGGCCCCTGGGGTGGGGTAACTAGGACTGGGCCCTTTAGTAATGACAGTGGGCTGCTAAGACTCCTAGAACCCCTGTCTCTAAAGGTTGACTGAGAAGGGTCTCTGTATCTAGGTGACTGTACAAAAGGGAATTTTGCAGAATTTTACCTCCTAAGGCAGAATGTTTAAGAATGGATTATCCAGTATCCAAGAGCTGGATGGAACCTGAGAGAGTGTCTCTTACCATCCCTTTATTTTATAGATGAGGAATCTGAAGCCCCACTAGGGGAAATGACTTGCTCACAGTCACTCAGGTGACAAGTGACAGGGCCCAGGTCTTCTGACCCCCAAGTCAGTACTCTTTCTACTGTCTCATACCACCTCTTCTACAGTTGCTTCACATGCTTCTGTTGGGTCTTGGGAAGGGGGCAAGGGTTTCCCCAAGGGATGAGGCATCTCCCCCCACCCCTCGATTCCTTCACGTACTTCTTTTTCAACCCAGGCCGAAAGTTCATCATTGCTAATGCCCGGGTGGAAAACTGTGCTGTCATCTACTGCAATGATGGCTTCTGTGAGCTGTGTGGCTATTCTCGGGCAGAGGTGATGCAGCGGCCCTGCACCTGTGACTTCCTGCATGGCCCTAGAACCCAGCGCCGGGCTGCTGCCCAGATTGCCCAGGCTTTGCTGGGGGCCGAGGAGCGAAAGGTGGAGATTGCTTTCTACCGGAAGGATGGTAAGGATCATGGCTGGGTTGTGAGGGTACAGTGGGCAGGATGAGACCTGGGAGGGTCAGGAAGATGGGTGGAGTGAGACTTTGCACTGAAATGAAAATCACTTTGTGGCATGATCTGGAATGGGAAGTTGGGGGTTGTCACTATGGGGAGTCTAGGAGGATAAGTTTGTGTTCCTTTAGCAGGGCCGCTTTGTGACCCTGGTTTAAGGTAGGGGGAGAGTTTCTTTAGGACTGTGTCCCAAACTCTTTTTCCCCCAACTTTCAATTTCATTTGTGGCTTTGGGTAACCATGGGTACTTTACAATTCAGGGCTAGGGGTTGGGCAATGATATCTGGCTAGGCCCTAGCACTTTCTCCATTGAGAGCCTAGGAAAAATGTCATTGAAGGAGAGGAAGGGGTGCGTAGGATTCCTCCTTATTTATTGTTCAGTCTTCATCCTCATCTCCAACAAAACCCCAGATTTCTTCCCTCCCAGTGTCTGCATCTTCATTTTGCCCTAGTGCTGGGGCCCTATCCACTCAGGCACCAGGTGTCTCTGCTCAGCTGCAGCCTCCAGGCTTAGCTGCTCCTTACTTCCGGAGACCAGATAAACAGCATGGGGGTCTGGGTTGGGGAAAAAGAGAGGAGATCTTTCCACTGGGCAGCCTCACTGGGGTGATAACCATCAGCGCTCTGTGTATGGCTTTACCTCAGGACTGCTGTGTGGACCAGGAGTGGTCAGACATTGGCTTGTGACTCAGGAAGGCAGCTTTGGGGCCTGGGGGGAGCGAAGGAGAAAGAGAAGGCAGGTTAGAAGGAGAGCTGTGCACGATTGCTAAAAAGATGAGAGACGTCCATGCATAAGCATAACTTGTAGCCTTTCCCCAACTCTCAAGCAACAGGCATTTATTACGACATGTCGTACACCATATCCAGGCGTATGCTCCTCAGGATACATGATTTTTTTTCCTATTTGAGGTGGCTGTTGGTGTTCATTTTGACCATGAAGGAGACAGATACTTCATGCATTGTGATTTTCTCTAGGCTCATACCCTTGTAGGGATGCTCCTATCTGTGTGTTCATATGTATATATCCAGAGCTAGATGCTGAGGTGGAGAGGGGGTGCTATACCTGGAGTTAAGAAGACCTGAGTTCAAATCCTACCTCAGATACTTATTAACTACATGACACTGGGCAAATACTTAAGCTCTCTGCCTCAGTTTTGTCATCAGTAACATGAGAATAATAATAGCCTCCATATCTTAGGGTTGTTGTGAGCATAAAGTAATATAGGTAAACTACTTTGCTGACCTTAAAGCACTGTTATGATTGTGATTAGACATGGCTGTTTCTGTGATCAAAACTGTGTTAGTATATTTGATCTTGTAGGTGCTTGTCATGGGAGATTATAGGATTTAGAAAGTTGGGATCCTAGGATCTATGGGATCATCTAGTCAAACTGTCTCCCTCAGTTTATAGATAAGGAGACGGGGTTTCAGAGAGGGCCTTATATAGCTAGTAGGTGGAAGATCTTGAACTGAGGTCTTCTTGATTCCAAATCCAGTGTTGTTTGTTTCCACTGAATTTGATCCGAGTCAGTAGCAGAGTTAGTACATGGGGCAATTGATATCTTGTCAGTATCAATATTGATGAGTGCACATCGATGGAAACCTTTCAGAGCCTTGGGCTTAGTGGTTTGGGCCCTGCCAGACTTTTGATATCTGTAGTCATGTTTTGGCATGTGTTTTGATTTTTGTATTGCCATATTTTTATAGACAAAGCCCATTATATATGATGGGATTCTCTCTCTAGTCTATAATATTATGGAGACATGGTTGAAAGATCCCCATTCCTGCCTGAACAATTCATCTTTGATTTGGGCTAGAGATAGCCCTCTAGCCAGCCCATTTGTAAAAGTTCTATGGGGAAGTAGCAATATGAACTTAGGGGAATCTCAGAGGAAGAGAGGGGGAAAAACCATAACCTGGGGCTCCTGTCTCTGCTGTAGCGCTTTTCCATTAGACCAGGTTGCTATTCCAAATGGAACTCTGACCCAGATAAACCCTACACCTGTTCTCCCTTCCTGGCCCCTCCGTGGCTCTTACCTGGTTTCCCTTAGGATCAGGTGTCTCCTGCCAGCTAACCTTTCCCAGATGTCTTGCCACCCTTGGTATTTTCTTGGGCCTTCTATCCTAGTCCTAGGATGATGGAAGATTTTCTCAGTTTCCCCCCTTTTCTTACCCTTAAAATGTCTAATTCCTCATATGCTTGTGCTAGTGGGTATACACCAACCTGGGAATGAGAGGCAGGTGTGGGGATTTTGAGGCTCTCCACCATCCTTTCTTCCTCATCTTCTTTTGGGGGGCTCCATCTGAGGGCAGTCAAGGCTTTGCCCTCGAGGCCCTGCCGTGGAGAAGCAGGGGCAGGAGGATTTGGGGAGGAGGAGGGGCTGCTAGCTGGCAGGCGCCGCCATCGACAGCTGTGCATTGTTGGTGTCTCCAGCTTCAGCTCTGCGCAGTGTCAGGGCCTTGAGCCAGACAGCCCCATGAATCAGCTGCCCCAGGCAGGGTGTGTGGGGGGGTGGGGCCGGGGCTGGGGCCATGGTGCTGGAGGGGTGGAAGTATTGGTCTTGGGCACCTGAACCTTTAAGCAATTGAGAGTCTGGGACATTATGGAGCTGAGGTGAAGCATGGCTATGATCAGCCAGGCAACAAGAATGAATTATTAAGTACCTACTATGTGCTAGGCCCTGTAAGCTGGGCCTTTTATACCTGATAAGGAATGTCAAGTTGGAATCAGGGGCAGAATCAGGAATAGGACCCATTCAGTTTGTAGTTTTCTTGATGTCTCCTGAGTTGCAATGGAGAGAGGTGTGTTGCTATGTATTGTATACATATTGTGTGTGTGTGTGTGTTTCCATGTTTCCCATGAGTGTTTCTGCTCAAAGGTCTACATTCACCTGGGTCCCAATAGGGAAGGTGGTGTGTATGTGTGACTCAGAATTCAGTTGTTATACTGAGGTGAATGGTTTGGTCGACGGGATCCTCCACACTAGCTCTCCCACAGGGAAACCTCTAGGCTAGGGGCTTGGATGAGGGAAGGCTGTGAGGATCTGGCCCACTCCTGGATCAATCCTGGAGGTTCTCTTTGTTTCTGCCGCTGTCCCTGGGGCTTTATGCCTCGAAGGGAGCTGGCCCTGAGTGGATGGAGGCTGCCCAGACCTGGCCTGCCCTTGAGCTTATGCCTCTGGGGGCAGAGGCAGGTGGAAGTGGCTCATCTGGGGTTGGGGAGCACGGCCTGTGTCTGCCTCACTACTCGAAGTCTGTGTTCCCAGTAGGTTGTGTTTTCAAGGTTCTTGTCTCTCACATCCAGAGCATGATCTCATCTCATGGTTTCTTCTTATCAGTTACTTGGGCTCCTTGCGTGGCCGTCTCTGTGTCTTTGTCTTTCCATGACCTAGTCCTTCTCTTGATGACCATGTATCTTTGTCCTCATCTCTCTGCCTCCCTGTTTCTAGGCCTTGGTCTGTATGCCTGTCCCTCTGCCTCTCCTTGTTCATGTAGCTCTTTGTCTCTGCCTTTTGACCAAACAATCAAAAGTCTCTGGACCCCTTCCTTTCTTTCAATGATTTTGTCTTTGTCCCTTTGCTTCCTGATAACCCGAGCTGTTTGTCTTTGTCCCTGTTTTCCCCTTTTCTCCTTAACCCCATGTCTCCGTATCCCTTTCCTTTCTGTATCTCCCCTCCCCCTCTGGGTCTTTGTGTCTCTTCATCCCTGGGTCTGTGTCTCCCCTCCCGCTCTAGGTCCCTGTCTTTGCATCCCTGGGTCTGTGTCTCCCCTCCCCCTCTGGGTCCTTGTGTCTC
>NW_027185612.1:2097893-2128570 GCF_028583685.1 Petaurus breviceps papuanus | reverse complement strand
TGCCTCCTCTCCCCCTCTGGTTCCCTACCTCTTCATCCCTAGGTCTGTGCTTCCCCTCCATCTCTGGATCCCTGTGTCTGCATCCCTGGGTCTGTGTCTCCCTTCCCACTCTGGGTCCCTGTGTTTCTTCATTCCTAGGTCTGGCCTCCCCTCCACCTCTGGGTCTCTGTGTCTGCATCCCTGGGTCTATGTCTCCTGTCGGCACTTTCAGTGCCTCTCTTCACTTTCCTTTGGATTTGGGATCCTTCCTTTCCTCATCTTTTCGTCCATCCTCCTATGCCTCTCGAACCTGCTGCCATCTTCCTTATCCTCAAGTTGCCTTCTTCCTTTGTCTGCCTCTGGCTCCCTGAGTCTCTGTCTCTGTAGTCTCCCTGTCCCCTTGTCCCCAGGAGCCCGTGTGTGGGTGGAGATGGGGGTGTCTCTGGAGGAGATCCTGTCGGTTTCTCGGCTCCAGCTGCAGGCCCGTTGCCATGGGAACAGGGTCAGAGGGCCCCCACTGCAGCAGCTTCAGCTGCCGGGGTGTGAAGGGGAGGGGCTGAGCTGGGGCTGTTGGGGACAGTCGGTGACTTAAGGTTTGACTCCAATCCCTACCCACCCTCCTGCCCTTGTCCCATCGCCCAACTTCCTCCCTGGGGCAGCTGGTGCAGTGACAGGGCATCCTTTCTCCAGTCACTTCTCTGTAGTTGTTCCTCCATTCTTCACTGGGCTTTCCTCTTCATTGCCAGAGTTCCTAGATCCATTTCTCAACTCTTTATTATACCTGTTCCCCCTCCCACCCCAGCTTTCTCTGCCCTCATTCCTTCTCTTTTTAGCCTCCTTAACCCAGACCTTCGCCATGACACATTGACCTCTAGCCACAATTTCTCTCTCCCCTCCTCCAGGGCTGGTTTCTCCCTGGGGTCAGACCCTCTGTTCCTTCACCACACTAAACATCCTTTGGATGGATTAGTCCTGCCATTCCATGTGACCCCAACGGGTCCTAGGCTGGAATAAAGTTGAAGGACTTGAGAGCCTTTACTGTGGAGCAGTACATGAGAAAAGAGTTTTTGTGACAGGGAAAGGTTACCATCCAGAAGATGCTGAGTGACCAAGATATCCTTTCTCTATCTCTCCTGAGAGGAAAAATAGGTAAAAAAAAAATCTGAGGAGATTATTGGACACAAAGCAGAACTTATGAGACTGAAAGACTTGGGATGACTTGCTAAGAAAAGTGGAGAAAACTCCATAGAGAGCCATGTTCATTCATCTCTCATCTCCATGTCTTTGCACTGGCTGACCCTTCATTCCTGGAACGCCCTGCCCCCTCATCTCTGAGTCTATTTGCCTTTTACTGTTTCCTACCTTCTATTGTTAATGCCTTTCAGATTCTCTTTGTTCACCTGTAATTTTTCTTGGATATACCTATTTATTTACAGGTTGTCTCCCCCATTAGAATGTATGCTCCGTGAGAACTGGTTTTTGCCTTTCTTTGCATCTCCAGCACTTATTAGCTTTGTGAGCAGTTAATAACTGCTTATTGACCGATGGACTGGCTGGTTGACTGTATATTATTCTGCCTTGGGGACAGGGTTTGGAATCTGGTGATTTTCCCCACTCCATTTCAGGCTGTTGGACTCAGCAGGGTGGGTGAGTGATGAAGTTTCTGAGTGTTAAAAAACCCCAAACAACAACACAGCAGGCCCTGCTTTGGACTAGGGCACATGAGGACTGCTTCCCTCACAGCTCTAAAGAGGTTCCCTCCCCCAGTCCGGGCCTGTACAGTCAAAGGTTTGGAAAGATGTTGGGAAGGGTTGGGGAGGAGGATGTCCAGAGAGCTTGTGCACCTCCCTGTTCCTGAACAGGGTGGGTGATTCTGCCTTTCCTGGGGCTCCAAGGCTCTTCCCTCTATACCATTTCACCAGATGGGGTGTGGCAGACATGACCTGATTTTGGGGGTGTCATCTCCTCCCTCTCTTTCCTTCCTCCTGTGGGATCTGGAGAGTGTCCGGAGGGAGGCTCCTAGATGTTGTGTCTTCTGTATCCCCCAGAGAAAAGCTATGTAAATATTTGTGCAGAATGAAGCCCAGGCTAGGGATTTAGGAGCCAGGGAGCTGGGAGTCTGACCATGGCCTTGGGATGTACTGGGGGAGAAGATAGGAGTGGAGGAGGGTGAGATAGCAAGCCATTGGTGATGGAGGACAGGGAGTGGGGGCTGGGATGTTGGGTGAGCATGCTGGAGCTGGGAGCTGTGATATTGGAACCTGGATCCTTTTCCCGATCCCATGTACTGTTTCAGCCTCTGACTCTGGATGGCTGAAATTCCACAGTTTAAGATTCATTCTTTGGGGTTAAGAATTGCCTTCTTTGTAGGGACATTTTATAAAATACAGATTTCATAGAGTAAGAGAGAGGATAATAGATTTAGAGCTGGAAGTGGCCTTAGGAGATATTTAGTCCAACTACCTCATTTTACAGATGAGGAGACTGAGACACAGAGAGGTTTAGAGATTTACTCAAAATTTAGTTAGGTAATAATTGACAGAAGCAGAATTCAAATCCAGGACCCTATGACTTTCAATCCAGTACATTTTTCACTATACCATCTTGCCTTAGAGCTTTAGGCTTAAGTGAATTAATTACCCAGAGCTGCACTGCTAAGTTGTGATAAAGCCAGCATCCCAGACCCAGTCTTCAGCTCTACTTCTCTTACATATAAGGAGCTTGTCTGGTGCTGCCTTTCAGAGAGAGGTACCTGGGGCAACAATGGAGCATTGGATACCTGGGGGAAGGAGGTGTTGGGGGCACCTAGTGGAATGGGAGGAGAGAAGGGGCCAGCCTCACTACTCAGCCTGATAATCCTCTTCTGGCCTTTCCTCTTCCCCTTAGATACTTTTCTGCTCTTGTGGTTTGATTATATTATGTTTAAATGGTTCTGGTTTTCTACCCTGGCCTCACTGGACTATAAGAAGTTTTAGATCAGAAACAGCATTTTTTCCCTCCTCTGGATCTCCTCTTGACCTCTTTTCACCTCCTTCCCCCAGGGGTTTGGTGCTCAGAAGGTGCCTATTCCATTTTGAAGGAGGCTGTGCTGTATAATGGGAAGAATATTGAACTTGAAATCAAGATGTGAGGTGACGTGTCTAGTTCAAGGAGCTGCAATTAGGCCAGCTTTGTCCATTTTTTAAGAATTCCAGTGGCATCACTGGGTGACATCTTGATTTGCACATGACTTGGATTTAAGTGAGGCAGCATTGCACAAAGTTATCAGTATTAGGCCAGTGTAGCCAGATGGCAGAGCATGTGGAGGTGTTTAAGGTATGAGAAGCCTGGAAGGATAGGGAAGGGTCAAGTTCAGATGCCATCTCTACCTCTAACTTGCAGTGTGACTTTGGGCAGATCATCTAACTTCTCTGCACCTCAGGATCCTCATGTCTTATGAGGACGTGAATCTCTAAAGTCCTTTAGAATCACATAGAATGTTAGAACTGGAAGGATCATTGCTGAAAGCCTGGGAGAACCTCTGAGGTACATATGACCTGGCCAGGTCACACACTCCCTCGATAGCAGAAAGGGGATTGTCATGAAGGTCTCTCTCTCTCTCAGTCAAGTGCTCTTCCCATCATACTGTGCTCCCCCTGAGAATTTTGTGTTTCCTTCCGGCTCTAAGATTTTTTATGCTCTGTAGGCAGATGATGTCAGGTTTGTGGCAGACCTAGAAGCCATAGGTGGGGAGAGGAGGGGGGTATTTTCTAAGAAGGAAGGAGCAGGGTCAAGATGAGTTAGAGGGCTGAGAAAATTCTGCTTATTCTATCTGTGATGTTTGGGCTATGACTCAGTGTGAGGCCAAGGAGATGGTGGGGATGGGAGCAGGATAGCACAGACAAGGAGATTCGATTTGGAACTTGTTCAACAACCTTCTCCCCAGTGGTAGAGTTGGGGTGGATGGGCCAAAGCCAAAGGAGGGCATTCTTCAAGAGTTATTTTTATTCTTTTAAAATTTATTATTTACTTCTTTTAAACATTTATTAAAAAATTTTTTTAGCTCTGAATTCTCTCCCTCCCCCCAACACCTTCCCTCCCCATTGAGAAGGCAACAAATGTGATATAAATTATACCTGTGAAATCATGCAAAACATTTCCATATTAGCCACATTGTAAAAAAAAGGAAGAAAAATAAAGTGAAAAAAAAGTATGTTTTGATCTGCATTCAGACTCCATTAGTGCCTTCTCTGGGGATAGATAGCATTTTTCATCATAAGTACTTTGGAGTTATCTTGGATCATTGTATTGGTCGGAATAGCTAAGTCATTCATGGTCCATAGTTGATCATCATACAATATTGTTGTTACAATGTACAATGTTCTCCTGGTTCTGCTTATTTCACCTTGTGATCAGTTCGCATAAGACTTTCAGAAGTTCTTTGGAGAAGGTCAGTTAACATTTGTGTAGCTGGCTTGGTGAGATAGGCTACTTGCACTGGGGAAGGTGGTGTACAGATTAGTTTGGAAATGAGACTCCTCTTGGAGGGTTTTTTTTTCTTGTTTTGGCTGAGGATGCCTTATTCTAATTCTTTCCTATATCTCTTTCCCTTATTTAGAGGGGGAGGCAGAATGGTGTCATGAAAGGTGTCCTGTAGGTTTCAGGAGAACTTTAGTCTAACCTTTAACAATACCACCAGATAGAACTCTGTATCTAGGCTCAAGAGGCAGCATGGTATAGTGGATAGAGCCCTTGAAATCAGGAAGATCTGGGTTCAAATCCTGATTTTGATACTTACTAACTGTATGATCCTGGGCAAATCATTTAACTTTTTTCTCCTTCAGTATCCTCATCTGTAAAATGAGGGAATTAGATTCAATGACAGGATACTTAACCCTCTCAGTCTTTTTTTTCTATCTGAAAAGTGGGGAAATAGCCTCACAGGAGGCTTTGGGTACATTAATGGACATGAACACTCATTGTAAAAGTGTAAAGTACCATACATAAGTAATACAAAGTTTAGAGAAGCCATGGGTCCTGTCCTCACGGAGCTTGTAGTCTAGTAGATTACTGAAACCCATTGGTGATCCCATCTGCCATCTTAACCTAAACCAGTAGCTGATGAAAAGTTATCAAAGGGCATCCCCTCTATATTGTTAACCAATCCATTATGAAAACAGAATGTTTTGTGTAAGGAATGTATTAGGATTATCATTACAGTGATTAACTTCAGACTTGGGGGTGATTAGGTGTAGTAACAGAACATTTTTTGCTAGATACTAGATTCCACTATTCAGCTGGGTTTGTATTTTTCTTTGTCCCTGCTGCCCCCACCCCAACTATTTGATAGCTCATACCCTGTTTGTCTTCCATTTTGGGGGGAAGGTAACGGGGTTTATTTGACTTGCCCAGGGTCACATAGCTAGTAAGTGTCTGAGTCTGGATTTGAACTCAGGTCCTTCTGACTCCAGGGCTGGTACTCTAAGCACTGTGCCACTAGCTGCCCCTCCTTCCATGCTTTCTTCTCTCTCCCCACAAGTTTCTTTTTTCACCTAGCTGCCCACAGTCTCCATAAGAATAATAACAACAGCAGCAATAACAGTAACAACAACAATAATAATACTTCAAGAGAATGTACATCATCTTACACAGAATTGGTGTTCAATAAATATTTGTGGATCGACTATTTGTCAGTCTCTTCAAGGTGCTTTCTCATATACTATATATATATCACACACACATATATATATATACATATATATTTGTAGCATGGTATTGTGTAAAATACTTTGAATGTTGTGTTATGAGATGTGTGTTCTTAAAATTATTTCATTAAATATTTCACAATTGCATGTAAATTTTTTTAACACTGATTTAAAAAAATGAGTTCTAACTTCTCTCCTTCCCTTTTACCTCTTTCCTGTTTTTGAGAAGGGAAGCAATTTGATATCAGTTATATATGGGACAATATTTCTATGTTAGCCATGTTGCAAAAGAAAAACAAACAAAATAAAAAAAATAAAAACGAAAGTTTTTTTTTTTTTTTAAAGCATGCTTCACTCAGTATTCAGAGATTATTAGTTCTCTCTCTGGAGATAGATAGCATCTTTCATCATAGGTCCTTTGGAATTGCCTTGGGTCATTACCTTGATCAGAGTAGCTAAGTCCTTCACAGTTGATCATCTTTATATTGCTACTACTGTGTACGATGTTCTTCTGGTTCTGCTCACTTCACTTTGCATGAGTTCATATAAGCCTTCCCAGGTTTTTGTGAAATCATCCTGTTCATCATTTCTTAGAGCACACTAGTATTCCATCACAGTCATATACCACAATTTGTTCTGTCATTCCCCAGTTAATGGGCATTCCCTTGATTTCCAATTCTTTGCCACCACAAAAAGAGCTGCTATAAACATTTTTGATAAGTAGGTCCTTTTCATATTTTTAAGAAAAATCTCTTTTGGAGATAGATTTAGTACTGGTATTGCTGGGTCAAAGGGTATATACAGTTTTATAGCCCTTTGGGCATTGTTCCAAGTTGTTCTCTAGAACAATTCCACCAATGGCACATCATTGTTCCAATTTTTTCACATCCCCTCCAGCATTTGTCATTTTCCTTTTGTGTCATGGTAGCTAACCTGATAGGTGTGAGGTAGTATCTCAGAGTTGTTTTAATTTGCATTTCTCTGATAGGTAATGATTTAGAGCAGGGATGGGGAACTTACTGCCTGGAGGCCACATGTGGCCCTCTAGGTCCTCAAATGTGTCCCTGAATCCAAACTGGATTCCATCAAAGGGCCATACTTGAGGACCTAGAGGACCACATGTGGCCTCTAGGCCACAGGTTCCCCACCCCTGATTTAGAGCAATTTTTCATGTGACTATTGATAGCTTTGATTTCTTCTTCTGAAAACTGCCTGTTCATATTCTTTGATCACTTGTCAACTGGGGAGTGGCTCTTATTTTTATAAATTGTCTCAGTTCCCTATATATTTGAGAAATGAGACCTTTATAAGAGAAACTTGCTGTAAAATTTCCCCCCAGTTTCCTGTTTTCCTTCTCATTTTGGCTGCATTAGTTTTGTTTGTACAAAAGCTTTTTTGACTTCGTGTAATCAAAATGATTTATTCTCTTCCTGGGAGATCTGTCTTTTTTATGACATTTTAAAAATAAACATTTATTAAATGCCTACTATGTGCCAGGCACTGTGCTGAGTGCTTTATAAATGTTATCACATTTGATTCTCTGAACAAACGTGGGAGGGCTATGCTGTGTTCCCTTTGTAGTTGAGGAAACTGAAGCAGACAGGTGAAGTAACTTGTCCAGGGCCAAACAGCTAGTACATGTCTGAGGCCAGATTGAACTCAGCTCTTCCTTACTGCAGGCTCAGTGCTCCATCCACTGGGACACCTAGCCAAGTCAGGGTTCACCTCCTAACAAAAAGACTTACTTGGGGTGTGACACTGGGCAAGTTACTTCCAAATGTGTTGTGAGAGCAAGGGCTTTCTTATCTATTTGTATTCCCAGTACTCAGAACACTGCTCTGCACATAGCAAAATCATTCATTATCTCTGTAAAGGGGATAATACTTGCAATACCAATTTCACAAGGATTACTGTGAGGATAGTGTTTAAAGCCTTGTGGAAATGTGAGTTGGTGTTATTTACATCCATTGCATCATTTGATCTCACAACTCTATTAGGTCTCAGTCAACCGACAAGGATTTATTTTTCTAAATAAGTTTTTACTGATTTTTTTGATGTTTCTTCCATTATCCTTCTCCTCCCTCTCTCAGAAAGCCGACCAATATAACAAAGAATAATTTTTTTTAAAGACAACCAAAAGAAAAAGAAGAATCAATTAGCATAACTGATCAAAGCATCAAAAAAGGATTTATTAAGTGCTTACTATGTGCTAAGAACCAATACAAAGAAAGGCAACAAACAGGTTCTACCCTTCAAGGAACTCATATTTTAATGGGAGAGAATGTAAATAACTGTGTGTACATATAAGGTATATACAGAGTAGATGAAGGTAATCAGAAAGAAGAAGGCTTCCTACACAAGGTGGGATTTGAAGGAACCTGGAGAAACTAAGAGGCAGAAGGAAGAAGGAAGGCATTCTAGGAGTGAGGGACAAAGTACAAAGCCTGGAGATGGGAGATGACTTGTCTGGTTCAAGGAACTCAAGTAGGCAGTGTAGTTGGATTATAGAGGGTGTAGAGGGTGGTAAGATGTGAGAAATCTGGAAGAGTAGGAAGGGGGCAAATTATGGAGAGCTTTAGATGCCAAATAGAAAACTTTATACTTGGTCCTGGAGACAATAGGTAGCTGATGGAGTACATCGAGTGGAGGGGTGACGTGGTCAGATCTACATTTTAGAAAAATCACTTCAGCAATTGAGAAATATACTACAGGAATGAAAGAAGACCTGAGACAGGGAGACCAGTTGGAAGATCACTGCAGTAATAGAGGCTAGAGGTGATGAGGACCTGAATTAGGGTTGTAGTTGTGTGAGTGGAGAGAAGGGGATGTAGAGAGAAAGGGAGAGAGGTGGTGAGGGTAGAAATGAGATTCAACATTGTCTGGACTGCTTGAGGTGAGTAAGAGTAAGGAGTGAAGGACGACACTGACATTATGTGCTTGGATGCTTGGGAGGGTGGTAACCTGGAGAATTTTGTGGGGAAAGATAATGAGCTCTGTCTTGGAAAAATTGAATTTGGGATGCCTATGGGACATCTAGTTTGAGCTATCCAGGAGGCTCAATAGAGAGACTAGGGCTGAACATAAGGATCTGGGAATCATCTGCATAGAGATGATAATTAAACCCATGGGAGCTGATGAGATCACCAAGTGAGATAGTATTGAGCAAAAAAGGAATGGGGGTGGGGTGGGGGTGGGGAGCAGGCCAGATCCTTGGAGAGACAGTTAAGATTAGCGGGAATGATGGGGATAAAGATCCAGCTAAAGAGACTAAGACGGAGCAGTTGGGCAAGTAGGAAAAGGGCCACAGGAGAGCAGTGTCACAAAAACCTAGAGGAGAGAGACTCCAAAAGGAGACAAGGTCATACCTGCAGAGGATCTGCAAAGGTCAATGAGGCTAGGGACTGAGAAAAGGCCACTGGATTTGGCCATTAACATATCGTTGGTAACTTTGGAGAAAGCAGCTTCGGTTGAATGAGCTCAGAAGTCAGATTGCAGGGGGGTTTAGAAGAAAGGGAAGGGAGAAGTTGAGGCACTGATTTTGGACTGCTTTTCTCATAGGGTTTAGCCATGAAGGAAAGAGACATAGAGGATGGTAACTGGCAGGGATGGTCAGATCGAGTGAGGAGTATTAAGTCCTGGGGGGACAGCTAGATGGTGAAGTGGAGAGAATGTAGTAGATAGATTGCTGTTCCTGGAGACAGGAGGACCTGATTTCAAATCTGTCCTCAGATACTTGCTAGCTGTGTGACTCTGGGAAAGTCACTTAACCCTATTTGCCTCAGTTTCCTCATCTGTAAAATGAGCTGGAGAAGGAAATGACAAACCGCTCCAGTATCTCTGCTAAGAAAACCCCAAATGGGGTCACAAAGAGATAGACAGGATTGAAATGACTGAACAACAACAAACCAAGTGGCAAATGAAAATCAGGGAGAAGAATTGTTTCAAGTCATTCAGTTTATGGTCAGGCTGATTCTTCTTGAATCAAGTTGATAAAAGTTTTTTTTTTTGAACAGGTATGTTCTCTGAATTGAAAAAATTAGTGATATTTAGTCCTTGAGATTCAGTTACAGGGATGTGTTATTGTACTGATTGAGGACTACAATTCAGGGGTACTCTGATCACTCAGTCAATGAGCAAGTAAATATTGATTGTCAACTAAGCATTCCATATTCGGCTAGTGACAAGTTGTGCGGTCCAGATGGGAAATACAGTAGGTAGTCCTAGGAAAGAGAAATCAGTGTGAACTGGGGCAGTTAGGGAAAGCTTCAAGCAGAAGGTGGAATATAAGCCCTGTGAAGGGTGACAAGGATTTGGATAGAGCAGAAGGGAGGAAAAATAGGATGGAAAGTATAGATTAGCATATTGAATTTGGAGGAGAGTGAGGAAACTGGCTTGACTGGAGTAGAGCGTGCGACCTGGGGAGAAGCAGAAAGTAAGGTTTAGTAGGTAATACTGTTAATACAAGAGTTTTACTCTTTACGTTTCTTTTCTCACAACAATCTTATGATATAGGCAGTGTATTTTTTATTCTCATTTTACAGTCGAAGAAACTGAGGCTCACAGAGGTTGGATGACTCGTGCATGGTCACCCAACTAATTGATTTTATCTCAGATCCCAGGATCATAGACCTAGCACTGGGAGGGACGAACCATCCGGTTCAGTTTTCTTGTTTTACAGATGAGGAAACTGAGGCTAACAAAGGTTGAATGACTTGACATTATGTCTGAGGCATGGTTTGAACTAATACTTCCCTGATTTTAAGCCCAGTAAGCTTTGGAGCTAAGATTTAAACTCAGGTCTCTTGATTCCAAGCCTCCTATGCTTTTTTTCCCATTGAATTATCAAGATCCTCGAGGAATTTGTATTCGATGTGGTAGGAAGGGCACTGTTGAAGTTTTTGAGCAAGGGGTGGTGGTGTGAGGACACAGCATTTTTAGGAAGATTGCTTTGGCAGCAGTATGCAGGAAGGATTGCTGGGGGGAAGGGAAGGCAGTCGGGGAGACCAGTTGGCAGCCATTGTTGTAATTCAGGTGTGAAGTGATGAAAGTCTATCCTAGAGTGGTCTGAAAAATAGAAACACTGAAAATGTGTTTGGGGGCTTGCGGTTGGATGGAGAGATTAGTCTACAGCAAGACGAGGGTTTTTCATGAACAAGTATGATGGCAAGCTCACAGGTGTATCACAAGTTTAAAAGAGGTCTGGAAATTGAGGGGTAGGATGCTTATGACTTTTGGGTTGCTATGTCCCTCCTGGCTCATCCTCGCCTGTCTCACTTTCTGTCTTCTCTATACCCCTTCAGGTCTCTGACCTTACTCAGCAGTGGGGGTTGAGCTCTTGACTCTGTGAAAGGCTGTGGTTATCCCTCTGTTCCCTGCCTTCAGATACTCACAATGCCTTGGGCTTCTCTGGTCCCCACTAATCGCTCCAATTCTCTCGCTGCCTATAGCCTACAACTTTTCGTATTCTTGCTGTCCATCTACTCATTGCTGACCTCGGGGGCCCATAGCCTCTTTGACCTTCCCCCATCTCTCACCTCTTTCTCCACACTTGCCTCTGCTGTAAGTGGGATGTCAGCAACACTATGGCCCCAGACCAGAAGCTGCTGTTTCTGCTGCCTCTTCCTGTCGCCGCCACCAAGCTAAATATAACCTGACACTACACAGCCAGCCCTGAGCCGGAGACAGCATCTTTTGCTGGGGGCGGACAGGAATGGGGTTGAGCCCCTGCTCTCCAGTCTCAGCCTGGCTGTAGGATTGTCCCCAGCAGGGACCAGAGCAGGGCAAGGAGCAAGAACAGTGACCTTCCCCGGGGTCATCTTTTTAAATTTTTTTTTTTTTTTTTTGCTTTGGAGGGCAATTGGAGTTAAGTAACTTGCCCAAGGTTACATGGCTAGCATTTT
Organism: Petaurus breviceps papuanus; assembly: GCF_028583685.1. Lineage (NCBI taxonomy): Eukaryota > Metazoa > Chordata > Mammalia > Diprotodontia > Petauridae > Petaurus > Petaurus breviceps. The sequence goes on along the minus strand of NW_027185612.1, from coordinate 2,117,007 downwards.
GTATGTGTGCGTGTAAAGTGTCTGAGGCTGGATCCGAACTGACTCTGGGGCCAGCACTCTACTCACTGCGCCACCTAGCCGCCCCATGGGGTCACCTTTTACCAGCAAGGGTAATACCTTCTTCTAATTTATGTAGCAGCTGATGTTTTCTCAAGTATTTTCCTGGCCTCTATCTTATTAAATCTTCACAATGAACCTGTGGGGTAGATAGGCCAGGGATGATATCTTTCCCTTCCTTGCCTTTTACAGACGAGGAAACCGAAGCCTGGAGAGACAGGTAAATAACTTGTCCAAGGTCACACAGCAAGTGTCAGAGCTGGGATTTGAACACAGGTCTCCTGACACCAAGCTCAGTGCTCTTCCCATCACACCATTCTGCTTCCCCAGGGGGAAATTCAATTCAGCAAACATCTAAGACCCGAACTGTTGCTTTGCTTCCTCCCTCCCCCTTCTATTTACTTCTCTTCTCAAGGTCACCCTTGCCATCTGCCCCTGCAAACCCTAGAATCGTTATTGACCCTGCCCTCCCCCGGCTCTGAAAGCTCACGGCATCCATATGCAGCACAGTGGAGCATTGCTTGCTTACCTAAGAGTTGGCCCGGGCTGGGCAAGGCCCAATTCATGCAGCAGGGCCCGGAGGCGCTGAAAGGGAATCAGGGTTTGGGGAAATGAGCAGCTGCAGGGTGGATGGCTGTGTGTGTGTTGGCATTAAATGAAAACGACAGATTATGTGCTGATGAATTAACACATAGTATTTGGGAGCCTGCAGCTCAGCCACTTTCTACAACTGGATTGTGTTTGCCGACTCTTGCTGATTTCTCCCGAGTCTCCCCAATTCTCTTTACCCGTCTCTCTTCTCTTTCTCATCCCCCCTCCCCACCTCTCTCTCTTCCCTTACCTGCTTCTGTTCTCATCCTGCTCTTCCTTTCCCATTTTTACTTACCCCATACCCTTACCGCCAGGGTTAGGGATTTGTGTGCCTAAGGCAAGATTTGAAAATTTTTATCTTCCCTGTGTTACCATCCACCGGAGGCTCTCAGCCTTCACTGTGACACGTGAGATTTAAGATCGCAAAGTCAACACCTGTGTGCCTTGGAGACTGGGATTGTCTGGCATTAAAATATGTGCATTTACAAAATGGAATGCTAAAGAAGCAGACTTGGTCTCCCCCTACTTCCACCAAAACCCTGAAATAACCCACTTCAAGTCACACCAGAGGTGACTGCTTACCTCGCTGCCCTCTGGTCCCACGTGGACCATCCCTTTCTCTACATTTCATCCTCATTGTTGCCCCCATCTCTATTTCTGTCTCCATCTTCTCCCTTGCCTCTTGGGTGGTTTGAGGAAAGAGCCTCGGTCTAGGAGCCAGGAGAGCAAACAGCATCACAGGCATTAGCGCTGGGGAGGGCTCTTAGGGATCATCTTGTCCAATTCCCTTCTTTTGCAAATGAGGAAACTGAGGTCTGTAGCTGAGGCACCTCACCTAGGGCCACGTAGATCTGAGATTTGAACCTGAGATTTTAAATTCCTTTGGTCTTGTTCCTGGGCCTCAGTTTCCTCATTTGTAAAAGTGGGCATCAGTGAGAGTAATGGACTCAGTGTTCTGTAGTCATTGAGATTAGTGGTCTCAGTGTCCAGAGGGCAGTGCATTATCTACTCTGAAGGCTTGGTGTGAGGAAAGCCCTTTATTCTTGTGAGTTCCTATTAACCCTAACCTACTCCTTTCCTTTGCTTCTCCTCTTCTGAGCCTCTACCTTCAACTCTGGAGCCTGCCTTCTGGGAAAGGATGATGCCTTCAGCTATAGGGGATGGTAGGGGGAGGGATAGATGTAAGGGCAGTTGGGCTGAGAGACCAAATTTATTGAGGCTGTGAATTTGTAACTGAGGAAACCATGGCCAGAGGGTTCCTAGCTGGGATGTATGTGTCAAGGGGATTGAGGAGGGGAAGAAGGTCTGTTTCTGGAGCTGTGCCCCTTTGTACTTTCTGTTGAGAACATACTGGATTTTCTTATGTTTAAACCCTGTCTGTCCCTTTGGTTTTGGGAAGAAAAATTTTCTGGATGTGGGGGGCTCTCATGGCCCTTCCTTAAAAGTCGTCAGTTAGGTAGTATGGTAGACTTTAGAGCTGCTGAGCCCAGGCCCTTTGACAGCAAATTTTTTATTTTTTTACTTTGTTAACACCTACCTACTTGTGGTAGAGAGGAGATGGGCAAGAATGCTTAAGGGCCCCTGCTCTGGGGCATTCCAGGAATCAGATGGTATTGGATCCTACAGGTAGCTCTTGGTCTGTGTTCAGCTGGCCACTAGAATGTCCCCTGAGCCAGTTCTCCTCTGGTGACTGGCATTGAGGACAGTTCTGTAGTAGCAGGGGGCTACATGGTCCCTGACTCCATATTTATCCTTGCCTCATTCTGGTGTCTAGTCCTGGTCCTTGTCTAGTGTCCATTCCCCACCCCTCTCTTCTCCCCAGAAGATCTCAAGATTGTTGGACTGAGGCTGCCATGAAGTGGTTCTCAGTGGTACTACAGCTCTAAGTTCTGGGGAGGTTTCAACCCAGGTGGCAGTGTGCCAGCCCAGGCCTTGCCAGGGCCTGATGCTCCTCTCCATTTACTGTGATCCCATACTCAACTCTGTTTCCTCCAGTTCCCAGGGGAGCCAGGCTGACTGGAGCCATATGGGGCTAGGGGATGTGAGGAAGAAAAGGAGTAAGAATGAAGGCCCGGGAGAGAAGGATATAGGAGCTGGGGTCTGAGGCATTGCTATGCCTTGCAACCACATATGCACTCAATTCCAAATTTTATTGCTATATTTTTTACATAATCTTTGTTTTCCAATGTATTCCACCCATCTCAGAAATCCATTCCTTGTAATAAAGAATTTAAAAAAGAGGGACAAAAAGCTCACCCAAACTCACCAATACATCAGCCAAGTCCAATATCATATGCAGTGTTCTATACCCAAAGCTCTCCACTTCTGCAGAGAAGAGAAGCAGGTGCATTCATATTGATCTTCTTTGGGGCAAAGCTCAGTCATCACGATTCTATAGCATTCAGTTGTGTGTTGTTTTGTTGTTCTTTTAATTTACATTGTTGTAGTCATTGTTTATGTTGTTTTCTGGGTCTTGGTTGCTTTGCTTTGTGTTGGTTCACAGAATTCTTCTTATGCTTTATCCTCATAATTTCTTATAGCACAGTAATATTCCATTACATTCAATGGACCATAATTTTTAGCTATTTCCTTAATTGATGAGCGTCTGCTTTGCTCTTTGCTACTATAAAAAGTGCTGATAGAAATATTTTGGTGTATATGGAGGCTTTCTTTTTATTGTTGCTCTCCTTTGGGGGTCTTTGCTTAGCAGTGGCTTTTCTAGGTCAAAGGATATGGATGTTTTTACCACTTTCTTAGCCTAGTTCCAGGTACCTTGCAACCATATTTGAAACCAGTACAAATCAGTATTTTTTTTTTATCACTAGGGTGTATGTACTATTTTTTCATATCTGGAATGCACTTCCCTCCCATCTTCACTTCTTAGACTCTTTGACTTCTTTCGAGGCTCAGCTTGGGTGCCACCTCCTCCAGGAAGCCTTCCTAGATCCTCCTTCCTCAATTCTTCATGTATTATATTTAGGTATAATGTGAGAGGGAGAGATACAACCCAGTTGCATAGACAGCCATTCAGGAAATCTAGGGCTCATGTTCTGTTTCCAGCACAACATTGTATGACCATGACAAGTTGGAATTAGGATTAGCCCTCAAACAGCTCTGACACCTGAAGGTATAGACAGGTTGCCAACCTGTATCAGTAGAGGGCATTTCCATGTTAGCACTTGCCTGTACTGATTGGAAATTGTAGGGTAACAGATTTAGGATGAATGTAAGCAAAACCAATTTTGTTTTTTAAACACTTAAAATGCCCCGGAGTATAGAGGGGTGATTGAAGCACTGTGTTTCTCATCACTGAAAGTCTTCAGACTTTTGGGGCTACTATTCCTGGTCAGATACAGAATGCATTAGATTATCTTTAGGACCTTTCCAATTCTGAAATTCTATTCTTACTCAACTGGCCTTGGATGCTAAGCCCATTACCCACACTGAACCACAGGCACTGAATCCCTTACCTTCACCAGATCTAACACTCCCACTTTCTCCTGGATCTTTAGCCCATAATCCTTGTTGAATTCTTGTCACTGAGTTTATTACCCTTACTGATCCCCAGACACTTTCACTGACCCTGGTGCCCATAGCTCACGACCTCCAATGATGCCTCAATCATAGACTCCTTGACACTAATGGACTTCACTCATGCTTATCACTAGACTTTGGTCTCATCATCCCTACTGATGCTGTGACCCATAGCCCATCACCTCCGATGACTAGGGGACCCCTAGATCCTTCCCCAAATGGCATGAAAACACTGTCCACCTTCAATGGCCCAAAGACCCTGAACCTATCACCCCCTTGTCCCCTGAGTCCATGATAATGTCTGATATTTATATAATGCTTTAAAGTTTGCAGGTTATTTTACAGATATTATTTCATTGGATTCTCACAGCCACCCTGTAAATTAAATGGTATTATTATTCCCATTTGAAAGACCAGGAAACTGAGGCTGAGAGGGATTAAATGATGTGCCCAGGGTTGAACAGCTGCTGTCAGAGTCGGAATTTGGACTTGGGTCTTCTGACTCCAGGTCCAGCATTCTATCTACTATGTGACCTAATTATGCCTTTGGCTATTAACCCTCACTGACCCCATATAATAAATACATCACTGCCACGGAATCCCAAGCCTATCAACCTCTTACCCTTATTGATCCCTGGACCCTCAAATCTGCCACTGAACCCCAGAGACTGAACTCATCAATAACACCGACTCCCAATGAAACCATCACTTCCACTGATCCCTGGACGCTAAGTCCATCACCCCTGATGACCTTCTAGACCTTAGGTTATCACACTACCGCCCCCATCCTCTGGATCTTCAGTACACATCCATCATTGAATCTGACATTGAGCACATCATCCTCACTGATTCCCAAATCCCTTTTGGGTCCTCAGCCCATTGCTTCTTGAGACACTGAGCCCATTATTCACACTGACTTGCAGACACTGAGTCCACCCCCAGTGACATTCATTGAGCCTATAGCTTCTACTGACTTTTAGGTGACACATTTAGCTTCACTGGTTTCCACCTCCCTCAGTACTCCCAGGCCTTGCCCTTGGGCATAGTTGGAAGTTGCCTGCGGTGCCCAGATCTTGGCTGTCCCGTTGTCCCGCCTTTTTGCCTGGCAGGCATCCCTGCTGCTGCCCCCACTTTGATCCCCAGGGGCCCTGGGCTCACCCCTCCCCCTCCTACCTGCCCTAGCTTCAACTCAGAGACCTTGTTTGCAGAACGGCCTGTCTTGTCTGGCTCACAGATGGGAGGGAGCTGACTGTAGGCATTGGCACGGCCCCAGGTAGGTCTTAACTGACCATTGTGGGGGCTGGTGATTGGGGGACATCTTGGAGAAGCTGGGCAGAAAGAGAAAAAAAAATGAGGACACCCCTTCTTTCCCTCCCTTCCCCCCTTTCTAAAGCAGCCGACTCTTCTTCCTCTTTAGCTCTATCTCCCTCAGTCATCAGGCACTGCTCCAGCTTACATTTTTGGAATAACCGGGACTTTGGACACATTCAGGAAATATTTTCCTTCAAATAGTTCAGTTAGACTACCAGGGCCAGGGGGCCCTGGGTATAGGGGTGGTAAAGGAACAAGGCTGATTAGGGATGGGGGCTCATGTTTGGGGTCCTTACTGCCATGAGGTTGAGGAGAACTGAGAGTGCCAGGCATGCCCTTGGGTTGGGGTCATCTGGCAGGGTTCTCATTTCTAGGCTCTGGGTTTTCATATTGGAGTGCCTGGGCTGTGTGGGGTTCATCGGGGTCTGGACCCCTGCAGTTGGGGTGGGGAGATGTGATTTTCCAGATAACCTGTCAAAGGGTTCTCAGTTCCAGCCTCAGGGGAATCTCTGAGACCACGTTGCTAGGGCAGTAAGTATCTATGATTTCAAGGGTCTCTAGAACCTGTGGGCTGGAGGTCCCCTGGGTCTCTGGCCATTCTGTTGGGCCACTGGCCAGGGCCAGTCCCCACTCCAGCTGCGGCTGGCCACAGCCATATTTGGGCATAAACTCCAGGCAGACTGTCGGAGTTCCAGGCAATCTCCTGGCCCAGCCCCCAGAGCCTCCCAACTCCACAGCTGTGCTTTGGGTCTGGTGGGGGCTAAGAAACCAGGGGGTTTGGGACAGGAGAGACGGAAGCAGAAAGAAGATGCATCCTGATGTGTTACTGCTGGGGTGGCCCTGAAGGCCAGGGACACAGGGTGAGTGGGAGGTTTTTTGGGGGGATGCTACCCTTAGCTGGCTACTCCTTTGGCCCATCCTCCTTAGCTTTAGCATCTTTTCTCTGCTCTCCACCCCCCAACTTGACTTCAATGGATCTCATTCCATAGGATTAACCCACAGCTGTCAGAAACCCCAATCTGATTTGTGTCCTTATCCCCCTCCGTTTCCTCTCCCCCTCAAATTCAAAGGAGTGGGGTGGAGGAAACACTGCCCATTCCTTTCTGGTCCCTTTACACTGGTCCTGAAGTGAACTCTTCTCCCATCAGCCTCAAGGGTCCTGTGCTGGAGAGATAAGCAGAGAGTGCTCAGGGCCCCCATTAAAAGAAGGCCTCTTGTAGTCACTGAACAGTGACCTGCTTAGGATGCTCAGCCCCTCCCATATCATTTCAAAGGATTCTCACCTCAATCTTTGTGAGTTTGGAGCCAGACACTGAATGAAGTAAGGAAGTGAGGTACAGGGAGTGAAGATAAGAGCAGGAAGTTAGAGGGGGATTGGAGCATGGGGGAAGGGCTATGTACATAGTGGGGCCTAAATGTCTACTGTCATCGATGCTGCCACTGTCCCCACTACTGCCCCCACTTCTAGTCATCACTACTGGTATGACTACCATTATCATCACTATTGCATTTATGTCCATCACCTTTGCTATCATAAATATGGAGCTGTTGTCCAGACTAGTGATTTTGTTGGGAATTCTTGGGCAAGGATGTCCCCTCCACCCGTGCAGATCAGCAGCTGTTCTGCAATTTAAGGATCTTAGAACACTGCCTGAAGCTCTGAGAAGGTTAGTGACTTGCCCAGGGTCACTCGGTGTCAGTGGTGGGGCCATGTGGCCATCTCTCTATGCATTATCCCACAATGTCCTTCACTGAGTTATCAATTAACATTGACCTCCAGGGTGCACGATGCTTTACTAGGTACTATAAGGGAGGACCAGTGGGAGACACCAGATGTGGGCATGTGATTGTTCCTGACAAGTCAGAATAATATGAAGTCAGGGTAATGAAATAAGCCATTGTGGGGGCATGGAGTGTGGAGAAAGCCCTGGTTATGGTTGGTAAATGTGAGGGGCTGAATGCTTTTCTCCTTTACCATCTTTAGTTTACCTGTTGTAGGGGCTTCAATGACAGAGCAGAGCCTGAGCCTGAGGGAAATGTAGAGATGGAGTAAGAGATCAATCAACCAATAAACATGTATTAAGTGCCTGCTACAGTGTCAGGCACTGTGCTAAGTTCTGAGGATATACAGAGGCAAAAGACCCTGTCCTCAAGGAGCTCACAATATAAAGAGACATATAAACAAAGATACAGAAACATAGACAAGGCAATGGAGGAATGAGAAAAAAAGACAGGTAATAGAGGGCAAGAGACAGATGGGATAGAACAGATGAACTAAGAGGGGTGATGGAGGTAGAGAGACAGAGAGGGGCAGACACTGGCTGGGACCCTGTTAGCTTTGGGGCATTTCTCTTGTTTATCTTGGTGCCTGACTCCTTAGCACAGGCTGCTAGTGACTGCTAGCATAGGGAAAGGGTTACTCACCCCTGCCCTTCTCATGCCCTGGGTCTGTCCCCTCAGGTAGCTGCTTCTTGTGCCTGGTGGACGTAGTTCCCGTGAAGAATGAGGATGGGGCTGTCATCATGTTCATCCTCAACTTTGAAGTGGTGATGGAGACGGAGTTGGCGGGGTCCCTGGCCCATGACACCAACCACCGTGGCCCTCCCACCAGTTGGCTGGCCCCAGGTAGGCACTCATCTTCTTCACCTGCCTCCTGGGCTGTCCTGGGTATCCACAGTGAACTGCTCACCCCCATGGAATTGCCTTCAGCATTTCTCACCCTGAGGATCACAGTGGGAAGGAGAAGGTGCTGGGGGAGGGTGGGAAGAGCAGCATTTGGTGTAGTTTTGGGGTAGACTATGTGCCTTTTGGTTCAGGTACGTTTCCTCCGAAAGTGCACTGGATTGGGAGTCAGAGGATTGGTTGAAATCTTGGCTCTGCCATTTTCTACTTCTGTGGCCTTGGGCAGGTCACTTAGCTCTTCTGGGTCTCGTTTCCCTCATCTATAAAATGAAAGGAACTAGGCTAGATGATCTCCTCAGCCCCTTCCAGCCATAGATCCTCGGGTGCCAGGTGGTTGGCGGATGGACCTGTCACTGGGCTTGGTAGAGTCAGGAGAGGAAATTTGGTGGGAGATCCCTTTGCTGATTTGTGATGGGCCAGCTAGTGAGCTCTTTTTATTTGGATTGGTGTCTCTGTTTTCCTTTGAGGCTGCCCTCCTGGGATAGACTTTCCTTAAATACTCCTAAGAGCATCAGACCCGGAGTTGGGAGACCTGGATTCTAGATCCAGCTTTGCCACTGACTGTATGACTGTAAGCCAGTCATTTGCCTACTTTGGAGCTCTGCTTTCCCATCTAGGAAATGGGGACCATAAATGGGGATAATGACCTCTATCCTGTCTACCTCACAGAGGGTGTTGTGATGATCAAACGAGTTCCCTAAGGGGAAAGTGTTTGGGGAATTATTTTTTATTTTTAGGAGATCATACAAAATACTCAAAGGATTTGGGATTTCATTGGCTTAGGGAGCAGCCGTCATGTGAAATCTTTCTATTAAGGCAGATCACAACTGATCTGTGACTTAGCAGATGAATACCAGGGAATTATCTGAGTTCACTTTTTTTTTTGACAGATTAAGTGACCTGTCCAGGGCTATGCTACTAGTAAGCGTCAGAAGTAGAATTTGAACCCAGGACTGCCTGGCTCCATGTTCAACACTTTTTGCTCTGCTCTGCTCTACTGACTTTCTATTTATTATTGTGCTGGGGTTATTCTTCCTCTTTCCAGCCTTTTCCTCTCCCCTTGCTCTGCATTTCTGACTGCTTCAGCTTCCCCTTTGGGGGGTGGTGGGTGCCCCTGGTAAGGGTCAGATTAGATTATTCCTTAGGTGCCTTCTAACTCTGAAACTCTATGGTTCCATGAGTGACTGTGAAAGAGGGCTTCTAGAGGCAGGGACAGGACTCCTGGGGGTCCTCTGCATATTGTGATTCTGACTGTCTGCCTGTTTCACTTTCCACAGGCCGTGGCCGGACTTTTCGATTGAAGCTTCCAGCCCTTCTAGCCCTGACGGCTCGGGAACCATCACTCCGGCCTGGTGGCCCGAGGGCTCCAGGGGCAGTGGTGGTGGATGTGGACCTGACACCGGCCCCTCCAAGCAGCGAGTCTCTGGCCCTAGACGAAGTGACATCTTCACTAGATAACCATGTGTCGGGGCCTCCTGGCCTGGCTGAGGAGCGCCGGGCTCTGGTGGGGCCTGGCTCCCCTAGTAGTGTACCTCTTACGCACTCCTCACCTCGGACCCGGAGCCTCAACCCTGATGCCTCGGGCTCCAGTTGCAGTCTGGCCCGGACCCGCTCTCGTGAGAGCTGTGCTAGCGTCCGACGAGCATCTTCTGCTGATGACATTGAGGCCATGAGGGCAGGCACGATGCCCCCACCCCCCCGCCACGCCAGCACTGGTGAGGGGGCTGGCTGGGGTACCAAAGGCTGGGGTGGGGAATCCATCCCTAGGCTGGGGAAACAGGCAAAGAGGAACGGCTTCCATCAGGAGAGGGGCTAGGATAATGCGAAGGATAATCTGGGGCTCGCTGCCGCTCGGGAGTAGAGAGCAGCGGGAAGTCTGGGAGCTCTGTGTGTCTGTGACCACAGATGGGGTTCTTGCCTCCCTTTGTCCCAACCCCTTCTCCATCTGTTACCCATCCTCCCCCTCACTCTTTCCATTCCTGCTCTCCTGTTTCCTCTGTCCCCACAGATCCCCTTCCATGCCAGTGAGATGGGAAATCCCATTAGCCACTTATTTAATCCCATTAAGCGTCCATTCATCCCATTAAATGTCCATCCCATTACATTCTCCAACTCGAAAGACCTTTCCTGGCATCTGGATCTCTAGAACTTGAATCCAAGGGGCGCAGCCGTTGTAGCGATCTCCAGGTCCAGCTGCCGCCTACTTTTCATCCAGTGGCCCGTGTTTTGGGTCCCTTACTCTCAACCCTTGGCCTTGATCTCTTAGAACCACCTACCCAACTCACCTTCCTGATCTACCTGTCCCCTTTTTGCTGTTATCCGCCTGTCCATTGGCATTCTAAGTCAGCTGTTGCCCTCGTGTATTTAACCTCCTAACTGTCCCGCCATATTGCTGACCGAGTCGTCCCTCTATAATCTGGACTCATCTATCCCTCTGTGTTTCCAACTCAGCCGTTTCCCCATGTTCCTGACCCAGCTGTCTCCCATGCCCTTGCTGCCTGACCCCTTGACCGCTCTCTTCCTTCCCCTGCCCAACCCAGGGGCCATGCACCCCCTACGCAGCAGTCTCCTGAACTCCACCTCAGACTCGGACCTCGTCCGTTACCGCACCATCAGCAAGATTCCTCAGATCACTCTGAACTTCGTGGACTTGAAGGGTGATCCTTTCCTGGCCTCACCTGCTAGTGACCGTGAGATCATTGCCCCAAAGATCAAGGAAAGGACCCATAACGTCACTGAGAAAGTCACCCAGGTAAGGGCTCTTCTCCCTCTTCCTTGCCGAAGGGGTCTGGGCTCTCCACTGAGGCAGGATTCTGAACCTGGGGAAGACGTGGTCCACCCAGAGGCCTGGTTGAGAGGAGAAAGGTGGACACATGACTGAAGAGTTAAGGCATGCCTTTCTAGAGAAGTCATGTTGAGGAGTGAGTGAAGTTCTCTTCTGGGAGAATGTCCCAGAGGAAAGAAGGCAGGGGGTTAGAATTTGTCGCCTGAGACTTATACATGAGACACATTGGCAGGGATGGTCTGGGGCGAAAGGTTAGTCAGAGCTGGGAGAGGAAACAGCTTTAGGGGAATAATGAGAAAATCCAGCGGATTAGAGAGAAGATGAGGGAGACCAGGGAAGGTTCCATATCTAGGGCCTGGCAGAGGGGTGAAGTGACACAGGAAGAGATGGATGGTCTTGCAGACCTGGCGTACTGAAGAATGGAGACAGAGATGGGAGTAGGAGAGGAACCAGCCATGGGAGTCCTGGGGAGAGAAAAGCAGAATCCTGGGTAAGGCCAAGCAGGCTAGAGAGATGTGGGGCTGGAGGCAAAGTCAGGATCCAGCCCCATCTTGGGGAGTGGGAGCGGAGGACTATGAGGAAGCCTAGGGAAGCTGGCTATGATCCAGGTGGGGAAGTGCAGGACTCTTACTTAGGCTAAAGGGAGGAGGAATGCCCTGAGGTCATGGGGACCGGGTAGACTGCCTCTTTTGTTCCACTTACTTGTGGGGATGGAGAAGAGGGAGCCAGAAGCCAATGGAATGGACTGAGGAGAAATGAGAGAGGCATGAGTCCCCTAAAAAGAGGACAGGAAGGGCTTAAAGCAGGGTTCCTTCCTACCCCCTGGGCAGCTCTAGTACTGATTTCCTGGTTGGGTTCAGACTCCGTAGTCTCTGACTTCCTGCCCATCTGTCTGTCACCCACTTTCTATATTGCTACAGTCTTTCCCCCGCCCATACCCCCCCCCCCCAATCCCGCTCTGCCCATAACTCCTTCACATCTAGGCCAGATGGACCATTTCAGCGGAGGGGAGAAGGGGGGTGGTGATGATAAGATGAGGGCAGGACCAGGGATAGGAGTGTCTGGGTGCCAATCTTTCCCAGCCTGGGATTAGGCAGCTTAGTGTCCCCTCCTTTTGTCTTTGGGTTCCCCAGAGCTGCACCCCGTTCCCTTCTAGCTCTTTGTTTCCTCCCGGACATAGAGGGCATCTGAGGCTGGAGCAGCTCTCTTCTCCATTGCTTTGCCAGAGTCCCACTCTGGGTCCTCCTCCTAACTGGGCCTTTGGGTCTCAGCCAGGGACAGCCCCCTCCCTCCCCCCATGGCTCTTTCCTCAGCATGGCCTTCTTCTTCCTCCTTCTCCACTCTCACCTGGCTATTTCCACCCGCTTCTCCACTTCTTTTCCCACCTCAAGTCCCAGCCTTCTTTTCCCAAATTCCGCACTCCCTTATTTGTGTGTATCTGCGTACATTATTATTTTTATGGGTGCCTATATGTCTGTGGGATGCACGCACGGGTGTGTGCAAATGTGTGTGTGTCCATCTGTGTGTGTCACTGTGGGTGTCTCTGTCTCCTGCTCTGTGCTCAGGCCGGACTGGGGAGGAGGGGGTGTAGGGGAGACCATTAATCTGCGGTGACAGGCCGGGCAGGCAGCTGGGGGGAGGGGAGAGGGCTGCAGGAGCATCTGCAGCAGGAGCAGCTCAGCCGGAGAGCTGAGGCCTGGGGGGGGGAGAGAGGGGGTGGCTGTCAGGGCACATGGGGGCAGGAGGGGGCGGGGGTGAGGGGGAGCCCAACATAGCAGGGGAGAGAGGGGGGGGGAGGGGGGGGGGGGGGGGGGGGGTGGGGGCGGGGGCTCCGTCTGCGGGTGTTGGGCGGGCAGCGGGCGGAGTGGAGAGCCCGGGCAGCTGAGCCGGCACCGGGGGGCGGGGGCTCGGCGGGCACCGGATGGCATGAGCGGGGCTGACCACTGTTGCCTGTGCCTGCTGCCAGGGTGAGCCAGCTGTGGGGGACAAAGCCCAGATCCCCCTTAACCCCCTGGATCCATGCCAGGGACAGCTCTTGGGGCCATCCTGCCAGCTATCGGTGCCCATCCCTTGCTGCCCCTCGCCCCACCTGACCCAGGGGTTCCTGAGGTGCCGTAGGGGAGCAAGCCCAGGTCTTTGGACTGGTGCGCTGGGGGGGGAATAGAGAGCTCACCATGTCCACAGCCAGGAAGTTGAGTGGGGCAGGGGCAGAGGCCGGGGCTCTACTGCCCAGGCCCAGGAATGCCCGGGTGCGGCGTGCTGTGCGCATCTCCAGCCTCGTGGCCCAGGAGGTAGGTGACCCACACCCCTCCCTTCCCCTGTATGAAGGGGTGCTGAGGCAGACCATTAGGGACGCATGGGGCCAAGGTGGGATAAGAGAGCAGGGAGCTCAGTGATGGTCCCAGGGAAAAGAAGAGAGGTATGGGGGAGACTGGATGATGTGAGAGGATGGAGAGACTTGGAGTGATAGTCCGGTCCTCTCTCAGTCCTTTATCTGGGGCTGTAGGGTATTCCCCGAGTCTCTTAATTCAAGGAATCCCCCTTACACAGACCTCCTCCCCCTGCCCCACCATGACTACCAATCTTCCAAGATGGAAGGGACCTGAGAGACTATAGCGGGAGAAGGATGGGCCCATACGGTCTGGCACAAGATTACCTCTCTCTGCTTCGGGACCCTGGCTGGCAAGAGAGTCCAGATATGTTGTATGAAGGGCCTCTGTGCTCCTCCCCATGAAGCCACTGTCTTCTTACTCCAACCCCCTGACTTGTGTATCTCAACAGAGGTTTTGACTGGGTGTCTTTTGGCCCTTGTGGTCTAGGGACTGCAGAGATGGGGAGATACAGGGGCCAGAGAGGTGAAAAGAGCTGATTACCAAGAGATGGAGACAGATGCTAAGTAGCCCTTGTTAGGCCCAGATACTGCCCCACCAAGGAAAGAGAGAGGAACAGCCCTGCACGGGAGCTCTTGCTTGGCTATATATGGGGAGGGCCTGATCCCAGACAGGTCTTTTGGTCTTTTTCTTTACTTTGTCTCAGGGAGATATGAGCAGTTCCTGTGCCCATGGTCTCTCCTGGCTCTATAGTAGAATGCATATCAGTCAGAATGGGCTTTGAGAGAAGTAGGAGGGTGAGGTATACATGGGATAGTGTCTTAGGGGAATTGGGTGTTAGGGAAATAGCTTAGGGAGAATTGGGGAAGTTGGAGGATGGGTCCTGTGTACCTGGGGGGGGGCAGGAGATCAGGTGAATGAAAAAATCTTAATGGGACAAGGTCTTGACAGTAAATAATGGAGCCCTTGGGTTAATTAGGCTCAAAGTGCCTTCTCCAGCCATAATTTCACCCCCTAGGATAGCAGCAACAGCCACCAGATCACCTCTGGTCAGGGCAAGCCCTTGGTGACCTGTTGCTTATGCATCTGACCCTTTATGGATAGCCAGGAAATGTGGCAGGAGCAGCTGTGACGCTGTAGGGAGGGGCAGATGACCTTGCCCTTCTTACACTCCTCAGTCCAAGTGGGGTTGGGGTGGGTGGGATGGAGTGATCCAAGACTGAATTGAAGGCCAGAACTCCAGCCAACCTTGCACATGGCCTCAGACTCGAGATGCAAGATTTGGTTTTGCTCACCTCTGAGTCCAGGCATGGATCCCTCCATATCAGTTTGCAGCTGAAATCCCCAGGGATTCTAAGTGGTGGAGACCCTTGGTTTCTTAACCATGCCTTTCATCCCCAATCTGCCTGCTTCATGAACACTTTCTCGTGTGGCCAGGAGGGGGGAGTTTCCTTTCTCCACCTCCCCAGATCTCACATCATGCAGAGCCCTGCACAGGGGCTGAGGTCACTGAAGCAGTGAGGTCTGGTGGGAAGAGCCCTGTTCTGGAAGCCAGGGGATCTAGAGTCTATTCTCTAGTCTTCTGTTACCTAATACCAAGTCTGTAAGCGAGCTGCCAGATACTGGGGCTTCAGTTTCCTGATCTATAAAAGCAAGCAGGTTGGGCTAGGTCTGAGGCTCATAACCTTTTTTAGTATCATGGATACCTTTGGCAGCTGGGTGAAGCCCATGGCGTCCTCAGAATTAGGTCTTTTAAATGCTCAAAATAAAATATAGAAGGTACCATGGAAAGTACAGTAAAATATAAGGGGAACTAAATTATATTAAAATACAGTTATCAAAATGTCTTGTTTTAAAAAACAAGTTCACTGATCTCCTGAAATCTATCTGTAAACCCCTGGGCTAAATGATTTCCAAGGTCCTTCCAGTCCTTAACCATTTACAGTTCTGGGATGGTCAAAGAATGATAGCAAGGCAAGAAGAGGTGAGATGGCTAGAAGAATCTGGGATGGGTAATAATGGTGAAGAATATGTTGCATTTTGGGGCTAATTTATTGCTTTTCAATACATCCTACCATATTCTCTTTATGACACTTGTGTGAGGGTACGTAAGGCAGCTGACCCTATTTTTGACAGATGTAGAAAGTCTCAGGAAAGTGAAATGAATTGCCATAGGTCACACATGCATAGGTAGCTGATGTCAGTATCAGACCCAGGTTTCTTGGTCCAAGGATCTTTCCAACACAGCTGTCTGTCTACTATGTGTCTTGTGCAAGTATGTTTATATTATGGCGGCAGGAGTGAGAGTAATGGATGAGCTGGTGGGAATGACGATGGCTGTAAGGTTGTAATTAAGAGCATTGGGAATGAAGTTAAAGTGGAGAGGTCAGGGCTCCTTGTGAGTGCCATGTCCTATAGTATCTGGGGTGGGAAGGCCAGGGAGGTCAATCATAGGAATCTCATTCTAGGTGCCTACACTGACCTCTTGCTTTCCTTATTGCTTGCCACAGGGGCTCTGGCCAATTCTCTGCTATTCTATAAATTGGGCATCTTAACCTTTTTTGAGTGTCATAGACCCTTTTGGCATTCTGGAAAAGCCTATGGACCCTTCTCACAACTTTGTCTCTAAATGCATAAAATTTTTTGAAAATAGTGTTATAAAGAAATCAAAACAGTGAAAATACAGATGTATTTTTTCCCATTTAAGTTCACAACCTCCCTGAAATCTAGTGGTGGACTCCTTGGAGGTGTGTGGATCCCAGGTTAAGAAGCTCACTATAACCCTTCTGCCATCTCATTGCCCTCAGACCTCATTTCATTGTGTAGCCTGACCCCCTGACTCTGTGGCTTACACTGTCTATGGAGAGGGCCAGGGTAGCTGACAGCATGAAGTCTGAGTTAAGTGGGGAAGAAGTCCATAGCTCTAGAGAATGTTTGGGTCTTTAAGTCCCTGTCTATATTCCCATGATATTGTTTGGCAGTCCCAGGGCCTCTGGCCTCCTCTTCTCTAATGTCCTCTCAATCCCCTGTCCCCTTCCTGTTCCTCCTGTCTTCCCAGCCCCTGCCCAAGGGAGCATGGCTTAGGCTAATAGCTATTCCTATAGCTGCTTTCTTTAGGCTGCTGGGAATATGGAAAAATGATGTTCTTTAATTAACTGGAGGAGACTGGAGACTCAGGATGCTGGGAAAGACTGAAGCCTGTCTCCCCACCTTTTCTCTTTAGGCAATAGACACAAACTGGCTTGCTGGTTGGTATCTTATAAGTAAATCTGCCCCAGATACATAGGCCCATCTTCCTTCTTCTTTAAGTTTGCCCTCACCCCTAATTTGGGGAGATTTTGTGGGGTGAGTGTGAGCCTAGCCTTCTGAGTCATTGTATTGCCTTAGCTGCGTGGCCTGTCTGGGCCATGCCATCTCCCTTCCCCCACTCCTTCATCTTCCTTCCTTCATCCTCCTGCTGAGGAGTGAACAGGGAAACTGAGGAACAAGGGGAAGGGAAGCAAGATAGACAAAAACTTTTGTGGCTAGGGGGTAAACAGGGTACTCTGATGTCAGAATCTTGGCGTGATTAAATCGTAGGTGAATTTGATGCTAGGGGCATTGTAGTGGAAAACTGGGTATATGTGGGTAAGTAGAGGGTGGGGTGTGGTTCATGGAACCACCACCTTTGTAGTTTTGCACTGTCTTCCTTCCCCAAAGCCCAGAGAGGTGAGGTTTGTGACCTGGGGGGTGGATGTCCCTGCCACAGCTCTGTGGAGGCTTGCCTGGTCTTTCTTGGTGGCTGTCCTAGATTTCATTCCCCAGCTCTTACCCTGCCCCTCACCTTGTACCTCCCTTTACTATACGAACTGTTCTCTGAATTTTTTCTGTGAGGGCACACAAATGTATATGTTTGTGTGTATATAGTGTGTGTGTGTCCCTGGATGGAAGACATACAGATGATGGATTATTTCCCCAGGCATGTACTTCTATGCCAAGGGCATAGGATCTGTGCCCATATCTTCTATCTGAGTGTACAGAGGGACCATAGCTAATGGCTATAGCTGTACCTTCACTTTCTCTGGAGTGGGGCTGATTTCTGTTTGTGGCTTCACTTTCCTGGGTTAGCAGAGGGAGCTGCTGATTGGGGGTGACTAGGGCACTTGGATTCCTAGTTTGAAGGGGACCTAGCAGATACTAGCAGTGTCTCACACGGGTCCTCAATTTTGGACCCTACAAGACTGGACCTGATAGGATCCAGGCTTTTATTTGGTTCTAGAGGCATATTATTCTTGCCACCAAATACAATGGGTGTTTTGACGTACACATGGAGAATGTAGTCTTTGGGGTTACCCTGTAGCCAGAGACAGTGTGGCATAGTGGAAAGAACATTGCATTTGGAGTCAGAGGACCTGGGTGCAAATCCTGCTTTGGGCCCTGATCACCTTTTGTGATTAGCCTAGCTAATTCCCCTTGCTGAACCGCAGTTTCCTCATCTGTAAAGTGATAGATTTATACTTGATGGTCTCTGCTATCATACATCATATGAACCTATGACTTGGTGATCCATAACCCTTGTGTCATTCCTGGGAGAAGTAGTCACTGGGACTCATTGCACTGAATGATGGGAAATGTAGTCCTGACACCGTATGACATTTAAAGAGCCAGGTTAGACTTTCTGACCTTCCTGCTCAGCTGGCACCTTCCCATTTCTACTGTATCTCCTCACTTGATACCCATTCCTGAAGGTCCTGCCCCTTGGGACTCCTCTGGCACTCCTGCCTCTTTCATACCCACATCTCTCTCTTTGCTTACCTTCTCCCAGGTCCTGTCCCTGGGTGCAGACGTGTTGCCTGAGTACAAGCTGCAGGCGCCGAGGATTCACCGCTGGACCATTTTGCACTACAGTCCTTTCAAGGCTGTGTGGGACTGGCTCATCCTCCTGCTGGTCATCTACACTGCCGTCTTCACGCCGTACTCAGCGGCCTTTCTGCTGAGTGAGGAGACTCCACCGGCCCCTGACTGTGGCTATGCCTGTCAGCCCTTGGCGGTGGTGGACCTCATTGTGGACATCATGTTCATTGTGGACATTCTCATCAACTTCCGAACCACTTATGTCAACGCCAACGAGGAGGTGGTCAGCCACCCTGGCCGAATTGCCGTCCACTACTTCAAGGGCTGGTTCCTCATCGACATGGTGGCAGCCATCCCCTTTGACCTGCTCATCTTTGGCTCTGGCTCTGAGGAGGTGGGGACAGGGAGAGTGGGAGGGAGGGAGGGAGAGGAGGGAGGGAGGGAGGAAGTGAGGAATGGAGGGGAAGGAGAGAAGGATCAAGAGAAATGAGAGAAAGATGAATATAAGGATATAGAGATAGAATGATGAAAAGAGGGATAGAAAGAAGGATGAGAAGCAGGAGAAGGGAGGCATATACGGAGAGAAATCGTGGAGAGGAAGAGAGCGAGAAAGGGATGAAGGAAAAAGAGAAGGATAGAGAGAAAGGTGAGGAAGACTAAGAGAAATGGAGAAAACTGTGAAGAGAGGAAAGAAGAAAGAAATGGAAAGAGGAAGGGAAATTTGACGAGAGGAATGGAAAGAGAGGATAAGATGGAAAGAGCAATAGAAAGAGGGAGAGAACAGAGAATTGAGTGAGTAGAGGGAGAAAGAAATGGAGGAAGAAGGAAAGTGAAAGGAGAGAGAGAGAGGGGGGGAGAGAGGAGAGAAGAGAGACAGAGAGCAAAAGAGAGAGAGACAGAGAGAGAGACACAGAGAGGAGAGACAGAGAGAGAGAGAGACAGACAGAGAGAGACAGAGAGAGAGACAGACAGAGAGAGACAGACAGAGAGA
>NW_027185612.1:2096397-2097883 GCF_028583685.1 Petaurus breviceps papuanus | reverse complement strand
GGAGAGACAGACAGAGAGAGACAGACAGAGAGACAGACAGAGAGAGACAGACAGAGAGACAGACAGAGACAGAGAGAGAGAGAGAGAGACACACACACACACACACACACACACACGGCGGGGGGGAATAGAAAGGAGAGGAAAGAGGAGAGGAAAGAGGGGTCCTAGATGGAGGAAAAGAGGTGGGGATAGATGCATAAGAAGAAAGAGAGATGGAAGGAGAGAGGGATGAGGAGGCAGAGGGAAGAGGGTAGGGCTTGGAGGATGGGAACAAGGAGAATGAAATTAGAAGGCTCTGGGGTTTATATTCTGGATGCCTGTTAACCCTTCTAGCATGGTCTCCCTTTAGGAACTGACTGACCTCATCAGTCCATAGCACCCCAGCCCTTTCAGCCAACACCAGTTATGCCCCATTTCAGGGTGTCTCATTCCCCTCCCCTCCCCTTGGGCCTCATCCTTATCTTACTTCCCCTTCCCCCTGGCCCCTACATGCAGCTGATCGGGCTGCTGAAGACAGCACGGCTGCTGCGATTGGTGCGGGTGGCAAGGAAGCTGGACCGCTATTCAGAGTATGGGGCTGCTGTGCTCTTCCTGCTTATGTGCACCTTCGCCCTCATCGCCCACTGGCTGGCCTGCATCTGGTACGCCATTGGCAACATGGAGCAGCCATTCATGGACTCCCGCATCGGCTGGCTGCACAACCTGGGTGACCAGATCGGCAAGCCCTATAATGGCAGTGGCTCAGGGGGCCCTTCCATCAAGGACAAGTATGTCACTGCCCTCTACTTCACCTTCAGCAGTCTAACCAGTGTGGGTTTTGGCAATGTCTCCCCCAACACCAATTCTGAGAAGATCTTCTCCATATGCGTCATGCTAATTGGCTGTGAGTGCCAGCCTTGGGGGCAGGGAAGGAGGGGGTAATGGGAGGAAGGAGGCTTGAGGGCCCAGAAATGGGCAGTGGGGTTGGGGTTTAGGGGTGGAGAGATGGGTGTGAATTGTTCACAGATGAGGGACAGATGACTAGAAGCTTTTTCTGAGGATGGGCTTTGAGGGAAGAGAGGGTGGTTTAGGAATAGAAATGGGAAACTATAGGGATCTAGAGGGCCATTTGGACTTTGGGTTGAGTTTACACAAGGCTTAGAAATGAGAGGGCTTGGTCTATTGAGCAGAGAAACAAAGAGAAAGGACAATGATTTGGGAGGGCAGAAAAGCTGTTCTATGCCATAAAGGATGAGGCGGAGCCTGGAGGGGCCTTGGTGTTCAGGTACAGGTGTTTTGGAAGTGGGGGGAGAGAGAGAGACAGAGAGAGAGAGAGAGAGAGAGAGAGAGAGAGAGAGAGAGAGAGAGAGAGAGAGAGAGAGAGAGAGAGAGAGAGAGAGAGAGAGAGAGAGAGAGAGAGAGAGAGAGAGAGAGAGAGAGAGAGAGAGAGAGAGAGAGAGAGAGAGAGAGACAGAGAGAGAGACAGAGAGAGAGACAGAGAGAGAGA
>NW_027185612.1:2062788-2091397 GCF_028583685.1 Petaurus breviceps papuanus | reverse complement strand
AGAGAGAGAGACAGAGAGAGACAGAGAGACAGAGAGAGAGACAGAGACAGAGAGAGACAGAGAGACAGAGAGAGACAGAGAGAGAGACAGAGAGAGAAGGGGAGAGACAGACAGAGAGACAGTGAGAGAGAGAGAAGGGGAGAGACAGAGACAGAGAAGGAGAGAGAGAGACAGAGAGAGAAGGGGGGAGAGAGAGAGAAGGGGGGGAGAGAGAGAAGGGGAGAGAGAGAGAGAGAGAGAGAGAGAGAGAGAGAGAGAGAGAGAGAGAGAGAGAGACACTACATGGAGTGTTCTCACTGATAAAGGGAGTGTCCTTGTTGACTGATGCTCTTGCCCCTGTTTCCCAGCTCTGATGTATGCCAGTATCTTTGGCAATGTGTCAGCCATCATACAGAGACTATACTCAGGCACTGCTCGATACCACACCCAGATGCTTCGAGTGCGTGAGTTCATCCGCTTTCACCAGATCCCCAACCCCCTGCGACAGCGCCTGGAGGAGTATTTCCAACACGCATGGTCCTATACCAATGGCATTGACATGAATGCGGTGAGGAGGACAAGGTTGATTCCATGGCTCATGGAAATGGGGCTCTGGAGATATCAAAAGTGAGAAGGATGTGGGTCAGAATCAATAGCTGACCTGTAGAGATCAGAGGTAGAGAAGCAGGAGGGGTGTTTAGAGAGATCTTAGACTGGAAAGATGGGAATTAGAAGGGACACAAGAGATGGGAAGTCTAGGGAGGCCAAGATTTGGAGGGCCTAATGACTTGATAATCTTCATTCTATCTAGTGCATTGTGAGTATGATTAGGGAGGGACAGTGATGGCAGATAGGAAGAGATAGAAATTTGCCAAGCATTTATTAAATGCCTTCTGTATGCCAGGTACCATGGTCAGCAATTGTGATGCAAAGACAAAAATGAAGTAGTCCTTGCCTTCAAGCATTTTGGGATTCTCCTTTGTTTCTACTGAGAAGCAAAGATACAAGCAGAAACTCTTAGTAGTGCAAGCTCTGACCTCTTTGTCTTGTCATCCAGAGAGGCCTTGAAGCCTTTCCCAACCCTAAGCCTTGGACAAGGCCCAAGGTGGTGGTCCTTATCACCCCTGATGAGCATGGCTAAGCCAGAGTCCTCATGCTCTTTTCTTAGCTCCTCATGTCAGCTCATAGGACAGAAGTGTGACCCTTTCCCCTGAGCCTCCAATAGCTCATCCTAAGATGAACCTGTTTTTTCCTTTCACTTCTTCCTTTTATACTCCGACCCCTGACCCTCTCTTGCTCCTTTCCCAGTTCTATGGCCTCAGAGATCTTGGTCTTTTTCTTCTTGCCTCATCCCGCATTTCTAGCCCCACAGGCTGTCACTCAGGAGCCTGTGAAATTTTCAACCTTATATTTTCCCTGTTTTTGGCTTGGTCAGCTTGGTAGGAATTCCAGGTTCTTTGGGTTTTTGGCTGCATCCCACCATGCTTAGCCTTCCCTTTTCCAAGGGAGTCTTTTCGTCACAGGTGAAAGTCTAGGGGGTCATTAACGTAAACTCATGGGAGTCAATAATGCAGAATCTTGGAAGGGGAGGACAGTGGTAGGACATAATTGGGATTAGATTTTCATTAGAGGGTGAGTGATGGTTTTAGATGGTATCCTGGGAGGGCATCTACACTTTTAGTGCTTTTTCAGGCTGGACCACTATTTGGGGAAACGGCAGCTATGATGACTCTGGGGTGTTGGCCTTTTTGCCTAGCATGCCACGGAATGTGCTTAGCTTATGTTGTGGAGGTTGACTAACCCAAAGAGGGAGGAGCAGGAGAGTGACAAGAAAGGAAGGGAACATGCAGACCATCACATTACACCATAAACTACAATTAGCTCAGGACAGATATGTGGCCTAAATATAAAAGGTCACACCATTAAAAAATTAGAAGAGAACAAGATGAGGTCCTTTCACAGTTATGGCTGGGTGGAAAATTCTTAATGGAACAAGGGTTAGAGGGGGTCACCAAAGATAAAAGAGATAATTTCTATTGCATGAATTGGAAAAGTTTTTCATGAATAAAATCAATGCAGCTATGATAGGAAGAGAAGGTGCTGATTGGGAAAAAAAAACTTTGCATCAAAAGACTTTTATATATAAATATAAGGAATTAACACAAATAAATCAGATTGAGAGGAAAGTAGCTATAAATATGAAAGTAGAACTTGAATGGGACATTGTAGCTGTCCCTAAGTATTTGATAAGATGGTACTTGGGAGACTTTTTCTGCTTGGCTCCAGAGGACAGAACCTTAGTTCTTAGTAGTGAGCAAAAGTTGGGAAGAGGCAGATTTTGACTCAGTGTAAAGAATAACTTCTTAATGATGAGAGCAGTCCAAAAGCCTCTGAGGCTCCTTCCACCTCTAGCTCTGTGATCCAGTAAAAGTGGAATTGGCTGCTGTCTCAGGAGGGAATAAGTTCCCTAACTACGGGAGTCTTCAAGTTCTTACTTGAGAGCCACTTTTCAGAGATGCGTAGGGGAAATTCCTGTTCATGTACAGGCTGAAGTAGATGTCCTGATTCCAACTCTCATGGCCAGTGATTCTGTGAAAGGGGTGTTGGATTAGAAGGACAGGCGTTGGGGAGCCTGAGGATGGGGGCTGGGTTAGAGCTGTGAGGGCAGGGCTAATCTGGGGAGTGGGGAAAGGGCCTCTTTGAAGGGCATTCCCTGACTGAGGTACCTGTCTGGTGCTGTCTCCCTCCCCTTCCCCATCCTGGCCCTAGGTACTGAAGGGCTTCCCCGAGTGTCTCCAGGCTGACATCTGCCTGCACCTGAATCGTTCCTTGCTACAGCACTGCAAACCCTTTCGAGGGGCCACCAAGGGCTGCCTTCGGGCACTGGCCATGAAATTCAAGACCACTCATGCACCCCCTGGGGATACACTCGTACATGCTGGGGACCTGCTAACTGCTCTCTACTTCATTTCTCGAGGCTCCATTGAGATCCTACGTGGTGACGTGGTTGTGGCCATCCTGGGTATGGACCTGGAGGATGGGGCTCCATGGGGCAAGGTCTGGGGAAAGAATATAATAGGGTGGTGGAGGAGGGAAGGAATTTCATCATCAGCACCAGGGGTGAGGGCAGGGAATGGATCTGGGAGGCAAGGAAGTAGATTTGGAACTGGGATGGCAGTTTGGATTCCTGGACCCTTGGTCCCTCATAAAGAATGATTCCCAACAGTGAGCTCTAGTATCGGGGCAGTATCAGGCCAAGCCTGAGGGGCTTTGTCTCCGCCAGAGCATCCTGGGGTTGGCTTCTGTGCCTGGACCTGCTCTGGTTCTCCTTACTCCCTTCAACTAGTATATGAGAGTGGTCAGTATGTGACCCAATGGATGGTGAGTAGGGGCTAAAAGCATCTGGAGGAGCATAGATTGTTCAGGGCTTTGTGTTGCTTTGGGAACTGGGCTGCAGAGGCCATTTCAAGAAGACAGTCATTAAGAATCATATCTGGTACCTGGCATGGAAAAAGACCTGAAACTCATCCATCATCTCCATCTTCCCTCCAACCATCAAGTCCTGAATTCGAGTCTCTTCTTCAAGTTCCATCTCTGACACCTTACTAGGGGTGTGATCTTGGGCAATTATAGCACAACTTACTTTTTCATAGGATCATAGATGAATGGTACCTCAGAGGTCATCGAATCCAACCCCTTTCCTATTACAATGAAGAAACTGAGGCCGAGAATGGTTAAATGATTTTCTCAATGTCACACAGCTAGTCAAACTTGGATTTTCTTGACTCCAAGTATAACATTCTATCCAATATGCCATGTGAATTCCTGCAAAAATGCTTTCTTCTTGTAAACAACATATTGTAGGATTCTAGTTTTTAATCCTCTCTGCCATCTGACCCATTTTGACCTCATCTTGGTATATGGTGTAAAATGTTGGTCTGTACCTAGTTTCTGCCATGCTGTTCTCCAGTTTTCCCAGCAATTTTTGTCAGATAGTGAATTCTTATCCCAGAAACTGCGATCTTTGGGTTTATCAGACACGAGATTATGATGATAATTTACTACAAAACACTTTCTTCACAATCCTATTAGGTAAAGCCAGTTACATCATCTCCATTTTATTAATGAAACTGGTACTCAAAGAGATTAAGTGACTTGTTTGAAGGTGACACAGCCAGGATGGGTGAGCACTGGGACACGGATTGAAATCATCCAATTCTAGGACTTTCACCATAGTGCACTCACCATTTTGGCCCTGTTTCCTCTATGTAAAATGAAGGGACTGGATGAAAATAATTTTAAGGCCCTTTCCAGCTCTGACTCTGTGTGCTGCTTTGTTTCTGTAGACTTGATTTCAACTGTAGGGATAATTTGTCCTTGGTCCTCCACTCCCAGGGATGGTCCTGACAAAAGTGGAAGGGACAGTAAGCAGGTGGTTGTGATGTGGGAAGCATTAGTCTGGTTGGTTGGGTTGGAGTGTAGAGACATTAAGGCGATAGGCTCTTTCTACATGGAGGACAGTTTGAGTGACATACCTGACAGCGGGGGCTGGGCCTGAGATATGAATAGCTCAGCCTATCTAGATGACTAGGGGGACAACTTGTAGTACTGGCAATAACAGCAACAATTATATACACACATATACATACATGTATGTATATTTATAAAATTTAATGTAATAATTAGGGCAGCTAGGTAGCTCAGTGGATAGAGTTCTGGGCCTGGAGTCAGGAAGACTTATCTTCATGAATTCAAATCTGGCCTCAGACACATAGTAGCTGTCTGACCCTGGGCAAGTCATCTAATCCTGTTTGCCTCGGTTTCCTCATCTGTAAAACAAGCTGGAGAAGGAAATGGCAAACTACTCCAGTATCTTTGCCAAGAAAACCCCAAATGTGGTCCCGAAGAGTCAGGCGCAACTAAAACCACTGGACAACCCAACAAAAATATAATAATTATATAAAAAGACGAGAATGAGATAATTACTAGAACACATGATAAACAGGCCAGAAGCCTACAAACTTTTGCAGTAAGAAGACAATTTTTTGAGCAATAATAAAGTCTGATGAAAGGAACACTGCCATTGGATTAGCTGAATTTAATGACAAGTACTTTACCTCCAGATGAGACTCATGAAATGTCGATGATCCAGAAGTAGAATCCAAAGGCCCCTCGTAGGTAACATCCACATGGACTAAGCCAACAGCATATTGGCAAAGAAGATGAGTTATGTGGATTTGTTGGTAGAAATAGAGAGCTTTGTTGTAGCAATTCAGGACCAGGTCTTTGCCATTAGAAACCACAAAAGGGTTATCATTAAGAATTCTGGGCAGCCAGGTGGCTCAATGAATAGATTACTTTGAAGCCAGGAAGATTTGAGTTCAAATTCTGCCTTAGACAGCCTGCTAGCTGTGTGTCATCATTCTGTCCATGTCCAACTCTTCGTGACCCCATTTAGGGTTTTCTTGGCAAAGATACTGGAGGGTGTGCCGTTTCCTTCTCCAACTCATTTTGCAGATGAGGAAACTGAGGCAAACAGGATGAAGTGACATGCCCAGGGTCACACAGCTAGTAAATAAATGGCTGAGGCCAGATTGGAGCCCATGACGATGAGTCTTCCTGACGCTGTTTCCACTGCACCACCGAGTGTGCAGCCTGGCTGTGTAACCCTGCGTAAACCCTGTTTCTTCCCTGTGAGATGGATCTGATATTAGCTCCTACCTTCTGGGGCTGTTGTGAGAGCCAAATGAGATAACACATAAAGCTTTTCACAAACCTTAAAGTCTATATAAATGCTAGCTACTATTACCATTGTTATTAAGAGTAGACTTAATGATCAGTGTAAATGACACAAGGAAACGGTAGTGATTGCAATACATCACTGCAGGACATAAAAGTTTAATACCTACTGAATTCCTCATAAGACCTGACCTCTAGGCTCTCTACATCAGAACTGACTCTTTTGTGGACAGACAACAGTGAAGACCTCAAAATATCCTGGAGAACTCAGCCAATAAGCTGTGCGATTATCACAGACTGAACCGTTGCCCACAAATACCAGGATGTAATAGTGGCTCATAAAAACTCAAGAACAACTTTTTAATAGACATTACCATCCCAAAATATTTGTCATCTTCACATTACATGCAATGAAAAGCTTTTAAAATATGAAGACCTGGCCAAGGAGATCAAACTAATGTAGAAGCAGGATGAGATAAAATGACCCCTGCTATCCTGCTTGCAATTGGAGCTGTACAAAAGATGTTTTCAGCAAACTCATGGAGGATGAGCTCATGTAATAATACTCTTACTCAACTACAGAAAGCAATGATCACTCATGCAACAGAACATTGAATATAAAGAAAATGTAGTAAAATAGTGACTTTTCTCAGGACTGTTTCTGTCTGAACTCTGCTTAAAAGATAAGAAAAATATGATGATAATGATGATGGTGATAGTGATAATAGTTACATTTGGCAGGTATTTTTACTTATATTGTCTAATTTAATTCTCATAATAACCATGAGGGAGGCATAGAAGGGATTATTAGGCATTCATGTGACATAGTATTTCCACTAGAGTTCATGACTTGGAGTCAGAAAGATCTGAGTTAGAATCCTGCCTCACATACCTAAAGCTGTGTGACCTTGGACAAGTCACTTAACCTCCCCATGCCTCAGTTTCCTCATCTGTAAAATAGGGATAATTGGAGCACCTATATCACAGTGTTATTGTGAGGGACAAATGAGATAATATTAAATACCTTGCAAACCTTTGATGATGATATGAAAATGCTAACTGTTTTATAGCTGAGGAAATTGTGTATTGGCAGAACTGGCACTTGGACCCAGATCTCCAAGCTCAGTATTCTTTCCAGTACATAACTATACTCTATTCTCTGTATGCTGAGGTAGGAGGTAGGGAGGCACTTTGTTTTTCTAGGGAGAGGCCAACAGCATGAGCGTGTGTACATGTATAATGTGATGATGGTGGGGTTTGAGGGCTAGCCTGGTGTTGGGGTGCTGTTAGCTGAATGGCAGGTGTTGACCAGGATTTACCGTGGAAGGAGCATGTTTGCTGCCCCCTGGTGGTCTATGTGAGCAGCGGCTAGAGCAAGCTCGTTAATTCTCCCTTCTTCTCCTAGGGAAGAATGACATCTTTGGCGAGCCTCTAAACCTGTATGCACGGCCAGGCAAGTCTAATGGCGATGTCCGGGCTCTCACTTATTGTGACCTGCACAAGATCCAGCGTGATGACCTTCTTGAGGTCCTGGACATGTACCCTGAGTTCTCCGATCACTTCTGGTCTAGCTTGGAGATCACCTTCAACCTGCGTGATGTAAGTGACCTGCACCCAGAGCCACAGCCTGAACTGATTCTGACCTTGCTTCATGACTTCTTCCAAGCCTTGACCTTGATCCCCAAGACATGTGAGAATAATTATGCCATCTTGAGTTTGTATAGCTCCTGAGAGTTTCCACAACAATTCCTTCTGCTTCCAGGAGGCAGGTAGGGCAGGTGCTACCTGTCCCCATTTTACAGTTGAGAAAACTGAGGTCTGGAGGTGACTTTCCCAAAGTCATATAGTTAATAAGGGGTGGAGCTGGAATTCAGACTGGGTCTTCTGGTTCATAGTTGGGCGTCCAGTGCTTCATACACCTGACTTCTAGTCCTTGGCCACTGAGTTACTGGTCAACATTGGGCCATGCTCTTAATTTCTCTGGGCCCTTTTTTCCTTCATTGTCAAATAGAATAATTATTGCTCCAGTGCTCACCTCTCAGACGCTGTATCTCCTCATATGCCTCACAGGGATATTATTTAGGATCAAATGAGAAAAGGGATATGTTATGAAAGGCTTTGGAGAATTATAAAAGGTTCTATGAATTTTCTCTTAACTGTTACTACAGCTAAGATTCTGACCTTGATGTCTATTCTGGTTTAGAGGTCACTTCTATTAATAATAATAGCTATATTTACATAGTATTTTAAGGTTTGAAAAGCACTGAACATGTTATCTCAGCTGATCCTCACACAACAACTCTGTGAGGTAGGTATAATTATTATCGCCATTTTACAGATAAGGAAACAGGCTGAGACAGTTTAAGTAACTTGCTTAGGGTCACACAGTTGGTATGTGTCGTGAAGCAGAATTTGAGCTCTTAAGTCAGACACTTTCCCTCACCCTGCATCACCTAGCTACTTTCTAACTCAAAAACTTCAAATACTTCCCCCACTGGGATCCCTTAACCTCAGAATATCTCCTCCTTCCAGTGTCGCTGGATGGCCCCTTAGCATCTTAATTCTCAGCTCTGTCAGGCTTGATCTCTCACTTGACCTGGAGAGACCTGAGTGTGTGTGTGTGTGTGATTTGAGCTTGACCTTTGGTCCCTTCTGCCTTTCTCCTGTACCCCAATCTCCGTTCAGCAAGACCAGTTTGTGGGGATGAGGGTAGGAGGGGCAGGAGAGAAGGGCCTGACCTGGCTCTTCATTCCAGACCAATATGATCCCTGGTTCCCCGGGCAGCACTGAACTAGATGGTGGCTTCAACCGGCTGCGCAGACGCAAGTTGTCCTTTCGCCGCCGAACGGACAAGGGTGAGTGATGGGTGGATGGGAGGGGGAGCTGGCAGGGATTAGAAGGAAGTAGGGGTGTCTGTGTTAGGGGTGAGTGCACAGGGCCCTGAGCTTTGGGAGACCAGGGTCAGAACTAGCTAGGCTGGCCTATACACACACACATCACATGCATTCCTGTCTTTCGCTTTTGTTCATGTACTCCTTGCCTGGTATGGTCCCCTCTGCCCATCCAAAGTCTGTCATCCTCGGAGGTCTATCTGATGCAAGGCCCTGCCTCTTCCATGGCGTCCTCCCCAGCTGTTCTAGCCCATACTAATTTCTACTGATCTCCTCTAGCTCATACTGATCCCTACTGACCTCTGAATCCTATAGCTCTTATAGTCTGTACTGCACAATTAACATTTAATTATACACGGTCTGATATTGTTCACTGCGGTTTTTATGTGCGTGAGTCCTGTCTTCCCAGCTAGACTGTAAGCTCCCTGAGGGCAGGGAGCATGTCTTGAACTCCTTCTGTATCCTGCCCAGGGCTGGATTCCTAGTAGGTGCTTATTGACTCGAACTGAACTAGGCCAGAATGGGTGAGGCTGGCAGGAGGTGGGCAAGGGAGCCAGGTCCCAGGACTGTGAGGCAGAAGAGCAGGATGAGGGGGGTTTAGGTTCTGGAGGGTCAAATCAAGTTAACTAGTCTTTATTGAGCGCCTACTGTGTGCCCAGCCCTGTGGTAGGCTATGCTGTGGGGGATACAAGAGGAGAAGCCATGGGCCCTGCCCTCCGGGAGCTTACACTCTAGTTGGGGACACAAGACTCCCACACAGGGAACAACAGCGAATGGTTGCCAGACAATGTGTGGTCAAGTGCTAGATTGTGTGACAAGCAGACTGTAAGTGCTGTAGGTAGGAGGATGGGGGGCAGGGGGGAGGTGTGGGAGAGAGGTTGGGAACGGGAGGGTTGAGGGTCCAGGGAGCTTGGCCCTGCTCTCGCCATGGTTCCTTCCCAGACTCCAAACCCTTGTTTTTAGCTCCTTCCTCCATGCCCCCTGCTCTTACATTCCTGCCCCAGAATGCATGACCTGATCCTTCCCCTATGTTGAATTGCCCCTGTTCTCCGTTTGCTGCAGATGCAGAGCAGTCAGGAGAGGGGTCAGTGGTAGGCACAGTCCGAGAAAGCGCAGGAGCTGGCAGTCGAGCACGGTCCGGGGGGCCGTGGGACGAGAGCCCTTCCAGCGGCCCCTCCAGCCCAGAGAGCAGTGAGGAAGATGAGACCCCAGGCCCTGGTTCCAGCCCACTCCGTCTGGTGCCCTTCCCTAGCCCCCAGCCTTCCAGGGACCTGCTGGGTGGGGAACCCATGGCTGAGGAGGCTGAGAAGGGCAGTGACACCTGTAATCCCTTGTCAGGTATGGGGTGGGGGGTGGGAAAGGGCTGGAGGGGGTCACTTACTTGGGTTCTTGTCCTCACTTGTTAGGCCCGGGGCCTCTACCCTACTCTTTGCTCCTCATCCTGTCCCTCTGGCTCCAGGTGCCTTCTCAGGGGTATCCAACATCTTTAGTTTCTGGGGGGACAGCCGGAGCCGCCAGTACCAGGAACTGCCAAGATGTCCAACCCCAACCCCTACTACTGGGCTCCTCAACATCCCACTGGCCAGCCCTGGCCGCCGGCCCCGAGGAGACGTGGACAGCAGGCTCGATGCCCTACAGAGACAACTCAACAGGTATTGTCAGCCCTCCTCTGTGACAGGCCCACAGACAGCTCCCTCCTCAGTACTACTGTCCTGTCCTCAGCCAAGAGTACCCTCTGCCTCCAGCCCCATCCCCTCCCTGCCCCCATTGCACTTCTCTCCTCAACAAGCAGGTCATAGGGCTGCACACTGTGTGCTTGTATTTGTCTGGGTGTGTATTTGTGGGAGGATGAATAGGACTGTAGTGGGGGCTTTTGTGACAACAACTCACCTGTAAAGATGTATGCGATTCTTTCATCACAATAACCTTCAGTCCATCCATTATACATGCTTTGTTTCTGTATGCGTTTCTATGCATAGTTGTATGTGTTTATGTATATATGTGTTTGTATGGGAGGTGTTTGACCTGTCTAGGGATGGGAATGAGGGATTCTAAAAATGTGTCTTAAGGGGTTTGCCTTGATGTATGTTTATCAGCCTCTGTGTTTGTGAAGTTGTGTGTGTGTGTGTTACACATGAGTTCCCTTCCTGTGAACAAACAGGATGTAGATACTGGGGGGTGGGAGAGCAGGGTTGAAGGCTGAGCTGTGCTGGCTTTCCCCTTCCCCAACTGAGTTCAAGTCTTCTTCTGGGGGAGCTTGGTCCTCAGCTTGATTAGCCAGACCACCTTTAGTCACTGGGTCCCCTGTCCCTCTAAAGCATGGTCCCTGCACCCTCTCCCTCCTACACCCCTTGCTCCAGCCTCTTGACGTCTCAGGGTGGCCCCTCCTTCCATGTTGCCCATTTTCCCACTCTCTCCATCAACCCCATAGGTTGGAGACCCGCCTCAGCACTGACATGGCAGCTGTCTTGCAGCTGCTACAGAGACAGATGACGCTGGTGCCCCCAGCCTACAGCACCGTGACGCCCCCTGCACCTGGTCTCTCTTCCGACTCCCCCTTGTTGCCTGTCAGCCCCATCCCCACCCTCACCCTTGACTCGCTTTCTCAGGTAAGTTACAGCAGGTCACCCCCACTTGGGCTCTGCCTAAACCCTCTCCCCAAATCTGGTAGCTGCCCTCTCTCCCATTCACTCCGCAGTTCCTTTTCATCTGATTATCAGTTTTTGGTTGCTGAGTCCCAAGGGCATCCTCTCCCTTCTTCCCCTCACTTTTTTTTGCCCAGCAGGAAGTATTGGACTTGGATTTGGATCCCCTGGGGTTGAACCTCAGCTCTGCTCCTCGCTGCCTCTGCAGCCTTGGGCAAATCATCGAACCTCCCTGGGCCTGCCTCAGTTTCTTTATCTGCAAAGTAACTCTATAAAGTCCCACTCCTCCCTGCCCCGTCCCTCCACCAAGCCCATACCTACCGAATGCATTGGCCCAAGGCTAAGCAAGCTCATTAACCTCGTTAGCAGCATGAGTGACAGCTGTGGGAGCTCTTAGCAGCGGAGGACGTGGAGAAGGCAGAAAGGAAGAGCAAAGAGGGAAGCAGCGGAGGAGCAGGAGGAGAGGGCAGGGGCTGGGGGAAGGAGGGTGAAATGCAGAAAGCCAGCGTTGCACCGGAGCGACTGGCTTGTCTGTTTTTTGTTGTTGTTGTTTTACTGAGCTAAACTGACTAGTTCAGGTTTTTGATAGTTCATGTGTTCATTCATTCACTCACTCAATCCATTCATCCATTCATTCATTCATTCATTCACTCACTCAATCCATTCATTCATTCATTCATTCATTCACTCACTCAATCCATTCATTCATTCATTCACTAGTTCTAGTCTTGGCAGTGTGAAGGGCTGGCCAAAGAAAAGAGATCTAGGTGTGTGCAATGGGTGGGGATAGAGAGAAGGTACCAACAAGCCCTGGGTTGCCCTGGTCTAGTTTACAATCCCCCCACACCCTCCCCACACACACATTGGCCAGTATGTCACACGTCACTTATCTCTTTCCCTCCGACCAACCAACTGGGGAGGAAGTTGGATTAATCTAATAGAAAATTGTTCTTTACAATACCATGCTAGTTTTCACTCGGGACTATGATACCTTCTGAGGTGCTTGACACATTGCGGGTCTGCCTTGATTTGTTCTCTGTGTGTAAATGTGTGTGTATGTGTTTAATATTTATGAGGCCATTGTCTTCCCTTCCCCCATTGAATGATGGAGCTCTTAACTCTCCCATCTCCAGGCCCCAGGTGCCCTAGCATGGCTCCTGGACTCCTTCAGTAGGGTCAGGTTGTCCCTGGCCAGTCCCTGTTCGTCCCTTTGACCTGGAAGCCTCAGGCAGCCTTTGCCCATTTCCTTTGCCTCCTCCCCCCCCCCTCCTGGCTGGCACCCACTCCCTCCCCTCCCATATGTTGCCTGCTCCTGTTTGCCGACACCAGAGCCCACATCAGCGAATGTGACAGGCTCCACTCTTGGCCTCCCCCGCAGAGATCTCGCCAACAAACCTGTCAGCACACACGAAGTGCTCCCCGTCTTCCTCCCTCTGGCTCTCTTCAGCCCCTCTGGTCTCCCAGTGGACCAGGGTTGGGAGGTGGGATTCATTTTTGGACCCTCTGCTTTGTCTCTTGTTCAGAGAAAGGAGTGTAGGAACGTGTATTCTCATCTCATTGCTTGATCTCTGTTTGGAGCTTAAGGTATCTCCTTACCCTAGTCCAGGACCAACTGTAGCCACAACCCAGTTTCTCCATTCCCAGAGACCTTCCCTGTCAAGCATCCTGCCTCCCAGACGCTGGGGGAGGCTGTGTGTTTAGTCTCCAGAGGCTTCTTTACCATCATTTTATTTTCAGCCATTCCCCAGCTCTTTTACTTTGTTCCCAGTTACTTGCAGCAACAAAATTGCTGCTTTGAATATTGTTTGTATATATGAGTCCTTTCTCTCTATCTCTACCTTTTGGGGTATAGACCTAGTGGTGATATTGCTGGGTTAAAGAGTGTGCACAATTTAATGACTTTTTGCCCAGAGGCCCATAGTTCTGAGCTTTCCCTTTTATACCATTCTGATTCTCCCTGGTTCTGGAGGGTAGAGGAATAACTCCTTAGACTGTCCAGACTTTTCCCCAGAGACATCTCAGGCAGCTCCTTCTTGACCATTTTGAAATTGTCATTCATCTTTTCTCTGTCTGTTGGTACCCATTCAGGAATATCCATCCTGCTGATAGCTCCTTATTCTCTTACCTGGCTCCCTCTTGGCCAAGACTCCCTTCTGTTTCTTAGCCCTCCTCTTTGTCTTATTATCCTGTATTTGGTCCTCCCTCCTTTTCCTTTCACTGACTCCCCTCATTCCCCTCCTTTCTCCTAGCCTCCCCCTTTCCCCATGGTCCTCTCTGGTCCTGACTCTGTTCCCTGACTTTTCTCTTTCTTCCTCCTAAATCTTCTCCTTGCCATCTGATCTTCTATGTTCCTGACTCCTCTTTCCATCTCCCATTCCTCTCTTTGTTCTCTACAGGTTTCCCAGTTCCTGGCGTGTGAGGAGCTCCCTCCAGGGGCTTCAGAGCTCCCCAACGACGGCCCTGCCCGACGCCTCTCCCTGCCCGGGCAGCTGGGGGCCCTGACCTCCCAGCCCCTGCACAGACATGGCTCAGACCCGGGCAGTTAGTGGGGCAGCTAGGTGGACATGTAGCTCAGCCCAGGCCTCTGTGGCCCTGCACAACCCTGGGCCCTCTCCCCTATGTAGTCTTCACTCCCTTGGGGAGGAGACTGGGGAATGGTCAGAATGGGGGGAGTTGAGGGGAGCAATGGGGTCACTTTTCTTTCCCTCAATGCTCGGGATACTTTCCTCCCACCAGATTCCCCTTGCCCCACTTCCCCCCACCCCCCGCACCCCAGGGAGAGGGTTGGGGCCCAGGGGCCAGGTTGTAGCACCTCTTGGGGGCATTGGACAGAGGGTCTCTGCTCCTTCCCCACCCTCCCCCCGGCTGCCCTGGGGGCATTAGCTGGTCTAACTGCCCGGGAGGGATATGGCCCTGGGGCCTCAGGCACCTCAAGGACTCTACTGCTATTTACTGCTCTTATTGTTAAGGATAATAATTAAGGATCATTATGAATCATTAATGAAGATGCTGATGAATATGAATAATAAATAATTATCCTGAGGAGAAACCAGTGATGTTGCAGGGCATTAGGTCTGCATGGCTGTATATCCTTCTAGACTCAGGATTTCAAAGCGGGAAGTTGTGTCTCAAGCCTTACTGCCTGTGGTTCCAGTGGGGATGAGGCAAGACTCGGCATCCTTGTAGTGTCAATACCCCTGGAGGAGAGTTGTGATTCCTAACAACATCCCCGGCTTTTCCCATTTTTATTGGGTGGAAGACTTTCCTGTCATCTCAACAACTCAGCAACTAGAGAAGGGTCATGGGCACTACTGTCTCATTGGCCAGCTAGCTTTAGTCTGTTCTGTGGCCACCAGCTGACCCCTAACCCTAGCCACTGGCTGACTGCTAGCCTGAGCCCCAGCCTCAGCCAGGGACTTATTGTCACTCTTCATGTGCTGAGCCTGTAATCCTGGCTGTTTGATTTCTGACTTGTCCTAACTCTGGCCAGTGACTAACCTTTAACTCCGACCAACAAAGTGACTCTGCATTTCTACCACGTGTTGATTCCTAATTCAGACCAGAGATTTACCTCCTAACCCAAGCACCGGCTAATTCACTAATCCTACCTACCTGCTGGTAGATTCCTAATGGATGTCCTGATTTATCTCTAATCCCTGCCACGTACTAACCCTTAAGCCTGACCACAGGATGAGCCCCTAACCCTCCTCAAAGACTGACCTAATTCTGCCAATAGACACAGATTAAACCCTTGACCCTGACTATTTACTGGTGCCTGACCCTGGCCAGAAAATGATTCCCAAGTTCTAGACACTTGGATCACCCTAATCCTATCCAGCTGCCTCACGAATTCTTTCTCTTGGTCATTAAAAGGGACTGTTTGGATACACAGCTCATAGGATCATTAATTTACTTTAGAGCTAGAGGGTACCTTAGTGATTATTGAATCCAATTCCAGTCTCATTCCTCCACCCCAATTTCACAGAGTCCTTTAAGTCCAAACAGTCCTTTAAGGTGAAATGTCCAAGGTAGTCTGCACATAGTAAGTGACTGAGAACACTTACCTAAACCCAGACCCAATGCTACTATCACACTCAGGTGGAAGGTTTTACTGAGGGTGTTGCTGAAAACTTACTCTGCAAGGATGTGGACAGTGGTCAGTGGTAGTTAGGAAGCTCCTGTCTAGTTCACCAGCTATCCCCTCCGCTGGCGCTAATGGGGTCAGGTTATTTCTTCCCATTACACTCTTAGTCAATCAACAAACATTGATTAAGCACTTCCTATGTTTCTGGTACTGACATTAAGTGCAAGGGCTACAAAAAGAGGCAAAGTCAGTCCCTGCCCTCAAGGAGCTTACAGTCTAATGGGGGAGACAATATGCAAACAGTTATGTACATAATAAGCTATATATGGAATAAATAGGAAATAACAGAGGGAGGGAATTAGAATTAAGAGAGGAGAGAAAAGACTTCCCATAAAAGATGGGATTTTAGTTGATATTTCAAGGAGACCAGGGAAGTCAGTAGGTGGAGTTGAGTCTTGGCATGAGGCAGACAGTAAGGTCAGAGGGCATGGGCTCACATCTCAACTCTGACATTAGCTGGGTGACCTCGGGCATGTCACCTCATTTTCTTTTCTGTAAAATGCCCTTCAAGGACCACTCCAATTCTAGATCTGTGGTCCTTCAGCCTCTCAGTCCGTGGGAACAAACCTGAAAGCTCCTTCCTTGGTACAGAGAGGTAGGGTCTCAACCAGGCTCCTGTGTGTGGTGAGGCTGACCTGAGTTGGTTGGGTCTCACTGACTGTAAGGTCTCTAAGCTCTCCCATGGTCCTTCCTGATGGAGAGGCCCAATAATTAGGAAAATGAGCCTCCACTGGTAACATCTTTTTAGGAACCAGAAGCTGGGGATAGGCTTGGCTACCTTACTGACCTGAGTATGTTAGCATTTGAAGGAAACCTAAAAATTCTAGTCAAACTGACCCATTATGCAGATGAGGAAACTGAGGACCAGTGTGGGGCAAATGACCTAGGATGAGATGTGTACTATGTGACTGGCAGGGTGGAGACTAGAATTCACACTATCTGATTCCCGGGCTAGTGTTCTTTCCATGATTCTCTTCACCCTGTTCAAGGAGGCTTAGCCTCTACCTTGTTCTGACAGCATTTTCACAAGGAAATGTCTGAGGGATGGACAGAGGCACCAGGCTTCTGAGTGCATCTGTCTTCTGGAAGTAGAAGCTGGTGTCACAAATAGAAATACTGACAGACAGTCAAGAGACAAAAAGGCAGAGCGAGGCAGCCATGGAGACTTTGTGTGTGTGGTATTCTCTTCCGTGTAATTTTCCTTCACCTCGATAAAGAAGGTTTTGTTCTACAGGAATGCATAGGACAGGGATGTATATTTAGAGCCAGAAGGAACCTTAGAGGTCATCTAGTTCATTTTATAGATGAGGAAATTGAGGTGCAGAGAGGTTAACCAACTGCCAAGTGACACAGCAAAGATTTGAAGTATGTCATATTCGAACTGAGGTAAATGTCCGAATTCTGTCTTGGCTTCACCCAGGAACCAACCTCATGTCTCTTCAGCCACTTCTATCCCACCCTCTCTGGCTCATCACCCAGTCCTCTCTCTCTGTCCAGAATATTTGTGCTGCAAACAACATTCATTTTAAAAAAGATTGAGGGATGGGAGTATGGGAGGTGGGGCAAGGTTCAAGATTTTTAAACAATCAATCAACATTTGTTAAACACCTGCTATGTACCAGGGGCTGTGTTGAGCTGTGGGGACAGTCCCTGCCCTTAAAGAATTTACAGTCTGATTGGGGAAGACCATACACAAAAGGAAGCTGAAAAGTGGGGATGGGGATGGTACTCAGGATGAATAACAGATGTTCTGAGCCGAGCTGCCTTCTTAAATGGAGGCTTTGGAGTTCATGACTCCATCCTTCAGTCAGGAGGACAGAGAGTGGTGATGAGTGGTGATGAAATCTTGCAGGATGAAGATGTTTTCCCAATAATGAGCTTCCTGGGGCATGGAGGAAAAGTCAGGAAAATCCCAGAGTAGTCATTTAGGTAAAGAATGAAGATAACATGTCATGTCAGCTTTCTGGGTCTCAATTTCTTTTTCTTTTCTCCCACTTAATAGTATATTTTTTTACAATTACATGTAAAGATAGTTTTCAACACTCACCTTTTTAAGATTGATTTCCAATTTTTTTATCCTTCCTCCCTTCCCTCTCCCCAAGATAGCAAGCAATCCAATAAAGGTTATTCATGTACAATCTCATCAGACGTATTTCCACATCAGTCATGTTGTGAAAGAAAAATCAGAACAAAAGGGAAATAAATTACAAGAAAGAAAATAAAAGAGGAAACACTATGCTCCTATCTGCATTCAGACTCCATAGTTCTTTTTCTGGATGTGGATAGCATTTTCCATCACGAGTCTTTTGGAAATTTCTTAGATCATTGTATTGCTGAGAAAAGCTAAGTCTATCAAAGTTGGTCATCGTATAATGTTGCTGTTACTGTGTACAGTGTTCTAGTTCTGCTCACTTCACTCAGCATCAGTTCATGTGTTTCCAGGTTTTTCTGAAGTCTGCCTGCTCATCATTTCTTATAGCACAATAGTATTCCATTACATTCATATACCACAACTTGTTCAGCCATTCCACAATTGATGGACATCCCCTCAATTTCCAATTCTTTGCTACCACAAAAAGAGCTGTTATAAATATTTTTGCATATGTGGGTCCTTTCTCCTTTTTATGGTTTCTTGGGATACAGAGCTAGTAGTGGTATTGCTGGATCAAAGGGTATGCACAGTTTTATAACTCTTTGGTCATAGTTCCAAATTGTTCTCCAGAGTGGGTGGATCAGTTCACAACTCAACCAACAATGCATTAGTGTTCCAATTTTCCCACATCTTGTCCAACATTTATCGTTTTCCTTTTGGTCATGTTAGCCGATCCATTAGGTGTGAGGTTGGGTCTCAATTTCTTCATTTAATTTAATTCAACAAAATGTTTAAAGTTTCTAGTAGATTCAAGACCTGGGGAGAGGTGCTAAGGATGCAAAGATAAAATAAATCACAGTTCCTGCCCTCGGGGAATTTATAATTTAAGAAGAGGTTTGGATTGGATTGCTTTCTCATGCTCACCATAGGCGCTGAGATACAGGCTGGTATAATAACTGTTAGAGGCCAACAGAGTGTTTTAGTCCTTTTTCTGTCACCTGCTACCGTCTGGTGTGACCTAACCACCTCTTATTTACCTGGGGATTGTCAGAATCAGGAAGAGTTTCAGAATCCTACCAATCCTACTCACCAACCTGTGTCCAAATCTCTGAACTTGACCATCTGGATCAGTGATAGCTGACTGATCTGCTTCCACAGCCCATGGACAAACAGCATTGTACAAAGCACTGCTTCCCCCTCCCCCTAATCCTCTAGGCTCTGGTACTAATGATGAAACAACTCTGCAGGAAGGGCACAGGAAAATCACACTCTGTAAGGGGGAAGCCAGATAGATGCCTAGGCAAGGAGAGCCGCTTACAATTGCTGTTATGTAAATCATTTTGAAGTTCAATGTAGGTACTTGATTGGTATGTAATTGTAGGGGGAAAAAAGCACTGTGGATCTGAGTTCTAATCTTAGCCATACCAATGACTACTTGTGCATGACCTTGGGCAAGTTGTTTCATCTAACTCTGGGTCTCAGTTTCCTGATTTGTAAAAGGAGGGAGGTGGGTGGGCTAGATGATTTCTAAGGTCCCTTCCAACTAGAAAACCTCATGATCTGGCATAGCAAGCAGGGGTGCCAAGGGACGGATATGTGTAAGGGGGGAGTGGGGTGGTAGATAACAGCAGCAGAAATACATGTCACTGTGAATAAAGGACTTTGAGTCTTCCAGCTAATTGGCAGGCAAGGCTCTAGCAACTGGCATATAGATC
Organism: Petaurus breviceps papuanus; assembly: GCF_028583685.1. Taxonomy (NCBI): domain Eukaryota; kingdom Metazoa; phylum Chordata; class Mammalia; order Diprotodontia; family Petauridae; genus Petaurus; species Petaurus breviceps. The sequence continues at coordinate 2,072,192 of NW_027185612.1, read as the reverse complement.
CAGACACTAACCCTGAGTGAAGCTCTCAGCTTCTCTGGAGAATAGTTTCTCTCTCTGTCAAATGGAGATAACGATACCTGTGTGTGTGAGACAGTAGGCAAGTCACAACCTTTCTGAGCAAGGTTGTGTGTGTGTGTGTGTATTTTCACACCTCCCTCACAGGGCTATTGTAAGGCAGGGGTCCTTCATCTTCTGTGTTGGGACCTCTTTGGCAGCCTGGTGAAACCTATAGACGCCTTCTCAGAATAATGCTGTTTTAAAAATATAGTATTTTATTTTTTCCTAATTACATATAAAAACAATTTTCAACATTCATTTTAAAAATTGAGTTCCAAATTCTCTCCCTCCCTCCCTGCCCCCCTCATTGAGAAGGCAATTTGATATAGGTTATACATGTATAGTCATGCAAAACATAAAATGATGCTTTTAAAGGAAATAAAATACATAGGATTATAAAGGAAATCAATTATATTGAAATACAAGTATCAGAATATTTAAAAAAGTGTTCATGGACCCCAGGTTAAGAATCCTTGTAAAGCAACTGCTTAGTAACTGGAAAAACACTATAGAAATGGGAATTGTTATAAATGATAACATACCCTTGTTCTTATTCCTCCTCTAAAGTCCTCAGGCTTAACAGTGGCCCTGGGCTCCTGAAGAGTATGCCAGGGAGCACAAACCCTGGCAAATCCTGGGATGGCTTGAAGTTTGATCCCAATGATGTCTGGCAGCTGAGGACAGGCAGGAATTCAATTTGAAGAGGCTGGTCTCCAGGGGGTCAGCCAAGCAGGCCGAGCAGTTTGTGGCCACAGAAAGTCATTAAGCTGATGACTGCAGCATGTAAGCTCTGTGGCCATGACTCTTGGGAAGAGTGCCCTTGCCCTGGTGAAGCATTGAAGTCAGTTTCATTATTATTTCCTCATGGAGGTATTGTGAGGACCAAATGAGAGGATAGATTTTGAAGACTTTCAAAAGTTAAAGGTGCTATGGAAATGTCCCTCTGCCTCCCAAGGTCTTTTGGTCCTTTGGGCCCAATTTGTGGGTTTGGCTCAAACCACTGCTCCTTAGCAAAATAATGGGGCTTCTGAGGGAAGAAGATAAAAGGAGCTGGCAGTTGGTGCTATGGAAAAAAACCTCAGGATTTGAGGTGAGAGGACCAGCGTTCAAATCTTGGTTCTTTCATTTAAAGGCTGTGTGACCCTGGACAAGTCACTCTCTAGGTCCCAGTTTTCTTATTGGTAAAATGAGAGAGGTAGATACAATGACATTTAAGGTCTTTTCTAGCTCAAAATCTATGATACTGTGATTCCCCAGAACCTAGTATTTTTTCTTTTTTTGTTGGTCAGTCTTTTCAGTCATGTCTGACTCTCTGTGACCCCATTTGGGGTTTTCTTGGCAAAGATACTGGAATGGTTTGCCATTTCCTTCTCCAACTCATTTTACAAATGAGGAAACTGAGGCAGTTAAATGATTTAGCTAAGGTCACATAACTAGTAAGTTTCTGAGGCTGGATTTGAATTCAGGTCTTCCTGACTCCAGGCTGGGTGTGCTATCCACTGTGCCACCCACCTGCCTTGGAATCTAGTATAGAGGTGGGGAACCTGCAGCCTTGAGGCTACATGTGGACTTCTAGGTCCTTGGGTGTGGTCTTTTGACTGAGTCCAAGTTTACAGAACAAATCCTTTTGTTAAGGGGATTTGTTCTGTGAAGTTTGGATTCTGTCAAAGGGCCACACTTGAGGACCTAGAGGGTCATGTGACCTCAAGGCCACACTCTCCCTACCTCTGACCTAGTATATAGTGCCTCAATAAATGTTTTTGACATGCGTTGAAACTATAGCTCCAGGTATGCTGTCCCATCCTGTGGCCAGGCAGGGATTGCCACCCTTACCCCTTACCCCCTACTTCCCAGTTACCAGGTGAAGGAAAGAGTCCCTCAGTATGGTAGGAGGGCAAGTAGAGCTTTTAAAGAATTGGTCCCCCATGTATTTTCCCTACCTGGAGCCCAAGGAAGAGACCTGAGTTCCAAAAGTAGCCTGCCCTGGCTCCATTCTACCCTGCACACCCCCACCTGTCTCCAAGAAGTTAGTTCTGGGCTTGTCTGGGATGTGAAAAAGAAAAAAAATTGAAAAAATACTTGCCCTCAAGGGGCTTACATTCTTTTGGGGAGAAGCAACTTGTACACTGATAATTAATTATAAGATAAACTGAGGAGGCAAAGAGCATTGGGAGGCTTGAAGAGACTAAGGACACAGCTAGGATCGCCATTGTAATTCTCCTTGCTCTCCACAGTTTCTGGCATCTCCTTGCATATTCCAACACGTTACCATCTTACACTATAGTCTCCTCAATACTACCTTAGACTATTAATGACTCCACAGTCTACAGATGTTTCCACCTACTGTGGGTCTCAGCACAAAGTCTGCTTTAGTGAAGGATGGCACCATCTTTCTGTAGAGGTCATAATCACTCTATGATTCCTAATGTCAGTGGTTCCTGTGGTTGGTTTTCTCAAAAGTGGTGAAAGAGTTTGGAGGTATAAACATCAAACCAACTTGTCTCTACCTATTGACACCCAAAAAAAAGCCCTCTTGGGAACTAATAGGAAGCTAATGCTGCAGCTGCCGGGAATACATCTGACTCTTATCAACTATAAGTTTAAGCAAAGGATCACAGGTCTTAGGAGGTAGAGTTGGCTATGACCTTAGCATTCATTAGTCCAACAAATGAGGAAACTAAGGCCTAGATGCTACCTACCCAGGTAGAAGGTAACATCTGTGGTAGAAATGATAAGAGTAGTTCAGAGTTTCTTTTTTTTTAAACAATTGGGGTTAAGTAACTTGCTCAAGTTTACACCGCCAGTTATTTCTGGGTGTGGTGCTAAGTATCTGAGCCTGGATTCGATCCCCAGGTCATCCCAACACTGGGGCCAGTGATTTTACTTGCTGAGCCACCTGGCCATCCCTAATTCAGAGTTTCTATATTGTTTTAGCATTTATAATGGGCATTTTATAGTTCTTTCATTTCACATTTGCTTTTTTAAAATTAAAAATTTTTTTGAAATTTTCAAGCACATCATTTCCTCCTCTGAAAAGAAAAAAAATGAAACAAACCCTTTGAAATAAATATGCACAGTTGAGCAGAACAATCTCCCACATTGGTCATGCTCCTAAAAGTGTGTTCCATTTGGTGATTTCTCCATCATGAGGTGGGTAGCATTATTCACATTGATTCTTTTGGAAGTACAGATGATTTTCCAAATTGTCTTTGCAATATTGTTCTGGTATAAATTGTTTTCTTGGTTCTGTTCACTTTATTCTGTGTCAATTCATACAAGTCTTCCCAGGTTTTTCTCCGAAACTGCTACTTCATAATTTCTTATGGTGCAATAGTATATCATTATATTCACAAGCCATAATTTGTTCCAACCACTCTCCAATGGATGGGTACTGCCTACAGCAATGATATAGCCACTTAACCACCCTGTGAGGCTGGTACTTCCTCCAGGTCTTCAAGGATCTGTAAATTCATTGCTGGGGGGATGGTGGTACTCCTTCCATCCTCAGGAATTTTAACCCCATCTCTAACTTAGAAGATGGTCTTTGAGAACTGCTGTAGGCAAAAATATTATCACCCATTTGTCAACCCAATAGTGAATCTACTAAAACTTAGCTAAGGTTGATCTTTGAAAAGCAAACACACACATCACTGGATCTAGTCCTCAAAACCTTTCCAGCTTGGCAGAGCCCACCAGAACTTGGGCTTCGTTTGCACAGTGAGAAGTAATGTGACCATGGGCACACACATTCAAGAAATGGGGAAAGTACCTCTCAGAGAACTTAAGTAATTTGTTCAAGGTTAAACAGGGTTGTCACAGGTCATGGCTATATAATGAAACCATCCAACCCTGGTCTCTGCCTTCTCTCAACTATAGACTTTGTTTGCTCCACACAATTTGGTTCAATTCAATCCATCTCAATAAATATGTATTAAGCACCTACTATGTGAGGTTGGGATACAGAGACAAAAATGAAACAGTCTTTACCCTCAAGAAACTTCCATTCTATTTGCCATACAAGTAAATGAATACAAAATAACACAAAGTAATCTCAAGGAGGGGATACTGTCTTGATGTTATTCTCCATAGTTGTTTTATGTGAATGACATATGTTTGTAGCCCCTTTGAGGGCAATTCAGTTCAATTCAACGAAAATTTATTAAGTGTTTGCTATGTGCATGGTTCTGTGCTTCAGAGTGAGCAGATAAAGCTAGATGAGACACAGTCCCTGATCTCAAGGAGCTTAGATGCTGGTGTTATAAAAGTTAGAATTTTATTTAATGCATAGGAAAGATTTAAAAAAAAGTGGAACGAGAGAGGTAGGGGTCACTTTTAGCTGGTGGTAGAAGACATCTGCATGGATGCAATGGCACTGGAGTCAATCTTTCCCTCAAAGGAAGGAAAAGATTTCTGCAGGCAAAGATATGGTGGGGATAAGCATCTGTTCCAAGGACAATGTGTACAAATATATGGAATCAGAGGGAAGGATGAGATTGGGGAACAGCGTGTAATCTGGTTTGGCTGCAGCAGGGACTAGGTTTTGGAATTAGAATGGAAAAAAGTGACTGTTTGAGATGGAACTGAGCCATGGGCAATGGAGGGAGGCGTCTCAGCAATTCCGGCTTAAATCCTCCACTCTTTCTCTCTGAATATGGAAAACAGAAACCCTGTGTTCTGATTTTGTCCTTAATTCGACCTTCAGGATAAACCTCCCCCGAGGCAGAAGATATTGTGGGCAGACTCTTTTATATTTTATTCTCCATTGCCTGGACATGGGGTTCAGGGTATAGTAGGTGCTCAATAAAGACTATTAGAGATTGATTGAAGATATTAGGGAAGGGATAGTGGGAGGTAGAAAATGGGTAATGTGGGTAGGCAGCAGTGGGGGATGGGCTAGGAAGTCAGGGAAGTCAAATGCTCAGCTGTTAGGAGCAGTTGCAGTCACAGGGACTTTAGCTTTAGCTCTGTTTGGGGCAAATTCAGTTGAGGGGTAATGGCAGTGGGAGGACAGAGGGAAGGAAAGTACTATATTGAGGATAGTCTGATCAAAAGTGAAATCCTAGAGGGAGAAGGAGGATAACCTTACCTGGAGGGAACTGTGGAAGAATGAATGTCTAGGGAGAGAGGGCACTGTGGTGGCAGGACCCTGGGGTGGTGGTTTGGGGTGCCCTTATCTCATACCAAGTGAAGACTGTGGAGCAAGGTGTGGGGAGAGCTATCGAGGGCAGGAAATTCACCTCTTTCCCAACGTCATGTGAGTAGTCTGGGGCTAAGACCCCTTTGTCCATGCTATTTATAGCTCTGGTTGGAGTGTAGGAGTGTGAGACTTAGAATTTGAGGATTTATTTTTGAATCTCAGCTCTGCCCCTTGCTATACAAGGGACTTTGGGCAGGTGCCTTAACCTCTCAACTTCAGATCCCTCATTTGTAAAAATGGCTGTAATGCCTGAGAAAGCCCTTTGTAAGCCTACCTAAATGCCAGCTATTATTAGAACCCATATAGTAGAACAAGAGAGGAGGGAATAAGGTCAAGGTGGATTTGCCAACAGGGTCTGAATGAGTCTGAACTGTCCTTAGGTACAAATAATGTCAGGAGGATAACACACAGTTTGAATGTTCTTTCTTGTCATGAGGATGGATGGTCTCAATAAGGCCATAAATGCCCTGAGGGAGCTATGTCCTTTGTACCCTCCCTAACCCACAGTCTTTTACCAGCTGTGTCCACAATGCACTCATGAAAGGCTCCCTGAGTGAGCAAATAAACCTTTCATATGAATGAGCGCACTGTTCTTTTTATGTGAAGACCACAGCTGACTAGCCCTTACTATGGCTCAGTGTCTAGTGGAGGTGATAGCCAGCCACTTGTGCTAAGTTGTTCACACTCTTTCATCCTTTCTTCCTAGTGATCAGCAACACCCTTGTGAACAAAAGGAGGTGGTAGAATTGATTCTAATCAACCTTCCAACCCCCCACTTTCTCCAGTTACCCTGGTTTCCCTTTTCTTGCTGATTTCAATTCAACTTTCTGGGCACTGGTTGCCTTCCAATTAGGTCTGATTACAGGGGCTCTCCTTAGAAAGTAAGTTCTTCACGAATGGGTATTGCTTTGCTTTTGTCTTTGTAAACCCCAGCAGCTAACTCAGTGCATGGCATGTGGTTGGTGCTTAATAAATGCTGATTGATTAGTTGGTGGTCAGCTCAATTAGAAAATCACAGAGTTGGGAGAGATTGGGCAAAATCATCTTGTCCTCCTTCCTACCTCCAGGCAGGAATAACTATTCTTCACACTCATTCTTTAAGGAATCCAGGAAAGAGCAATAAATCCGTAGTCTCCTTCAATCACGTGTCACAATGGTAAGAACTCACTACTGGGAAATTCTTTTTTATGACTAACTTAATTCCTTCCTATTAGGAGTTATTTTGTCCAGAGTGGGACTGGAGAGAATTTGGTCTCTAACTTCTGTAGGATAACCTTTTGAATGCTAGGAAATAGTGAATTAGTCTTTCCCTGGGTTTCTTCAGGACTAACAATACAACTTTCCAAGTTTGTCCTTACCTGTCTTACTAAAATTTATTGATAAATTTTGTTTAGATGTAATCAACACTTCTTTATAAACAGCCCCCTAAAGTAATTGCTGCAAAATAATTAATCAAAATTAATATTGTGCTTGTGACTCTATGTACCTCTTTTTTTTTCCTCCACTTCTGTAGTTTATCGCAGCCTCAGAGTTGGAAGAGATCTCAGAGGCCATTTAGTTCCCCATGCCTGAACAAGAATCCCTTTCTACAACATACCTGACAAGTGGACCTCCAGCCTTAACTTGAAGTTTTCCAGTGAGGAGAGAACCCACCAATCCCTGAGATAGTCCATTCAACTCTTGGATTGCTCCGTTAGGAAGTCTGACTTTATATTGAGCCTAAATTTGACTCTCTGAATTCCCTCCTAGTTCTTCCCTCTTCCATGTCTTCCTTGTGACAGTGTACAATAGATCAGTTCTGACACAGGCTGGTTTGGTAGTTTAGGTTCAAGACTGAAATGAAATGAGCCACTTGTGGAACATTTAGGAGTTTGCAAAGTGAGTTTTACTTGAGTCATAGTATCGAAAGGATATTCAGCAAAAACATAGCACTTGTCGTGGGTAGATGTAGGTCCCCCTTCCTCTCCTTGTCTTCATATAGAAAAGGGGTTGGTCAGAAAGCTAGAGTGCAGTGAGCTGAGAGCCCCCAGGGGACGTTTCCCACATCGGAAGGGCATTGATCTCATGAGGTTGGTCTCTTTTATGCCATTTTGTAACCAGGCTTTAGCCCCCTGGGTCATTCAAGTTTTTAGTGACAACTTCCTTACTTTTTAGGGAGAGAAGTAGTTTCTCTTACCTGGCATCTGACCTTAATAAGTATTTCTTCCCCATACAGCTTTTCAAACACAGCCTTTGAAATACTTGAAGCTTTGAGGATAGCAGAGAAAGTTTGAAATGGAGGCAGGGAGTATTCCCCTTCCTCCAGGTATTCTATAGAAGTCTCCAGTCCTACATCATTCCCATTGGGTATCTAGATTCCTAAGTCTTTTCTCCAACTTAAACATTGTCAATTTCTTCATTTGATCTTCATGTGATGTCAACTCAAGGAGGCTCTTCATTCTGGTTTTCTTCTAGACACACTTAGTTGATAAGCTTATCAATGATCACTCTAAGATGCGGTACAAAGAAGTGGAGTCAATACTCCAGATGTGGTTTAGTCAGGGCAGAGTATGATCAATCAATAAAGTTTTATTAACCAACTGCTATGTGCCAAGTACTGTTCTAAGCGCCGGGGATACAAAAGGAGGCAAAAGACAGTCCTTAGCCTCGAGGAGCTTAGACTCTGTTAGGGGAGACAATATGTAAAGAAATATATGCAAAGCAAGCTACATATAGGACCAATGGGAAATAACAAAGGGAAGACACTAGTATTAAGAGAGTTTGGGGAAGACTTCCCTAAATGATGGGATTTTAGTTGAGGCTTAAAGGAAGTCAGTAGGAGCTGAGAAGGGAGAGCTTATACCGGAGGATTATCATTATCTTATTCCTGGACACTATGCTCATCTAAGATACATTAGTATTTTTGGCTGCCATATAACACTTTCGCATCATATTGAACTTGTGGTCCACTAAGATTCCTAGATCTTTTTCAAGGAACTGTTATCTAATTGTGCAATTGATGAAAAAAAAAACACACAAAACAAAACAACAAACACATATAAGTTTCTATTTATCCCTATTGAATTTCATATTTTTAGATTTATCCCAATGTTCTAGCCTTTAAAGGTCTTTCCGGACTTCACCCTTGTCACCCAGTGTTAACATTTCTTCCCCAGCTTTGTGTCATGTATGAATTTGGTGAACTTTCTACTGATGCCTGTATCTGAATTACTGATAAAAATATTTAATACCGCGAGGCCAAGTGCACACTCATAGGACACTCCACCAAGGACCTACTTCTAAATTGCTCTCAAATTATTAATGATGTACTCTGGGTCACATCATTCAACTAGTTTTGAGTTCACTTACTTGTGATATCTTCTAGTCCACATTTCTCCAATTTCTCATTAAGAGTAGCATGAGAGCCTTGTCAATTGCTTTGCTTAAAATCTAGGTAAATTATGTCTGAGATAGAAATTCCCATGACCTCTAAGTAACTTGTTCACAAAAGAAAATTTTGGCATGATGTTCTTTATGAAGCCATGCTGGTTTTTTTTTTGGGGGGGATCCCAGCTTCTTTTTGTGGGTGTTCATTAGTCATTCCTTTAATAATATGCTATAAAAGACAACGTGGCATAGTGGATAGTGAGTGCCTCAGCACCAGCAAGACCTGGCTGGGCTCAAGTCTTGTTTCTGATCCACATTGGCTGTTTGATCCTTTAACTTTACAGTGTTAAGAAACTCCCTAAGACTATACATGCACACATACACAGACACATGCAAGCACACATGTTCTATTTAATTTAACAAACTTCTGAAGGTGGCTAGAATCTTAGATATGTGCAGGCACTATGCTGGCTGCTGGGAAATAAAGAAAAAAATAAAATAATCCATTCTCTCAAGGAACTTACATGTTTATAGATGGATAAATACAAATATATATGCCAAATAAATGCAAAGAAATTTATAGTAGTGCCTGGGAGAGGATGAAGGACTGGGAAAATTCAGGAAAGACCTCATGTAGGGGATAGTGCTTGAGCTGAGTCTCTTTTTTCTTTCTTTCCTTCCTTCCTTCCTTCCTTCCTTCCTTCCTTCCTTCCTTCCTTCCTTCCTTCCTTCCTTCCTTCCTTCCTTCCTTCCTCCCTCCCTCCCTCCCTCCCTCCCTCCCTTC
>NW_027185612.1:2049618-2062688 GCF_028583685.1 Petaurus breviceps papuanus | reverse complement strand
CCTCCCCACCCTCTCCCTAAGACGGCATGCAATCTAATATAGGCTATATATGTACAATCATATCAAACATATTTCAATATTAGTCATGTTGTGAAAGAAGAATCAGAATAAAAGGGAAGAACCATGAAAGACAAAAAAAAAACCCAAAAACAAAAAAAAAGAGAAAATAATTTGTTTTGATCTGCATTCAGACTTCATAGTTCTTTCCCTGGATGTGGATAGCATTTTCCATCATGGATCTTTTGGAATTGTCTTAAATCATTGTATTGCTGAGAAGAGCTAAGTCTAGCAAGGTTGGTCATTGTCCTGTTGCCATTAGTGTGTACAATGTTCTCCTGGCTCTGCTTACTTCACTTAGTTCATGTAAGTCTTTCCAGGTTTTTCTGCAATCTGCCTGCTTATCATTTCTTATAGAACTGTAGTATCTCATCACAACCATATGCTACAACTTGATCAGCCATTCCCCAATTGATGGGGATCCCCTCAATTTCCATTTCTTTGCCACCACAAAAAGAGCTATTGAGCCAAGCCTTGAAGGAAGCTGGGGATTCCAAGAGGTGAAGAAGGGCATTGTCGGCATCAGCAACAGCCTTTGCAAAGACTTGGAGATAGGAGATGAAATGTCATGTAAGTGAAGGAGGGGAAGCTAGGTGGAGTAGTGAATAAAGCACCGGCCCTGGAGTCAAGAGGACCTGAGTTCAAATCCGACCTCAGACACTTAACACTTACTAACCATGTGACCTTGGGCAAGTCACTTAACCCCAGTTGCCCTTCCTTCCCCCATCAGAAAAAAAAGAGAAGCAGCAAATAAGTCAGTTTAGCTGGATTGTGGAGTGTATGAAGGGAATATGAAGTAAGTTGGGAAAGGTTGTTGGGAGCCATCTTGTGGGGGGGGGGGCTTTAATGACAAGTTGATGAGTTTGTATTTTGTTCTTTAGAGAAGCATTTAAAATTTTTGAAGCAAGGAGTAGCATGGTCAGACTGGTATCTAAGACTGTAAGTTATGAATCAACATTGGTGGAGAGTGTTTGCTCATTCAGGGGTTTACTATAGTAATCAAATCACAGGGTCAGTTTCGTTTCCTTTCTAATTTAATAATACATTATATATATATATATAAAATATAAATAAATAAATAAAATGAAGTTTGTGGGCAGATTCCATTTTCTTCCTTCCTTCCTTCCTTCCTTTCTTCCTTCCTTCCTTCCTTCCTTCCTTCCTTCCTTCCTTCCTTCCTTCCTTCCTTCCTTCCTTCCTTCCTTCCTTCCTTCCTTCCTTCCTTCCTCTCTCTCTCTCTTTTAACAGGAATATACTTACTTTTCTCCAGTCTTGTGGTATCTCTCCTCCATAATCTTTCAAAGATCACTGACCATGGCTCAGCAACCCTATTGGTACTTCATATTGGTTGCTAAGGATGCAGTTTATCTGTGCTTGGTGACCTGAACTTATCCAGGGCAGCGAGGGGTTCTCTTACTATTTCCCAGCTTATCATTGATATCAATATCCTATTAGCCCTTTTTTTGTTCTGTCTTTTCCAAAACAAGGATCATTCTTCTTGGCAGAGAAAACTGAAGCAAAAGAAGTATGTAAGCAACACTGCCTCTTCTCAGTTGTTTATCATTTTCCCATCTACTCTGAGCAGCAATCCTATCCCTTTTATCGATCCTTTCTTCTCCACTGTCCTCAATCACCTTGATTGTCCTCTTCTGGGCTTTCTTGAAGGTCTCTAGTTAAAACGCTTCTTCTCCCTACCTGTAACAAGTTTTGAAGTGACAGGGTGATCTTGGGATTCTCCCAGAGATCCTTTCTCCAAAGAAAGGTATGGAATTTTCCCAGGACCAAGGGAAACCATAAAGATATACCTTAACTTGATACTATGGTGACTGTAATTGTGAGTTTTACTGCACTCTTCTCATCTAAGAGACTTCATCATGGTTGTGATCAGAGTTAAGGAAATAGTTAATCTGTCTCCCCTCCCCGAAGTCCTCCCTCTTCTCAGTCAGGAATACCTGTGTTGGATCCCTTCTGTGGTATTCTCCCAACTTTCACACACACTCATAGGTTGGATCCCCAGATAGTGGCTGCCACACCTTAGTACTATGGGAGTTCCTTGAGGGTACCTACTTCCCAAACTATATCTCTTGAGCCGCAATTAGTGTGTTTCCTATTAATAGTCAACCAGTAGATACAATTAGTTCAAAACAAAGACATACTAAAATGGAACAGAAGGAAACAGGATACTCCTTAGTACTTAGAATACAATGGTAGTGAGGCATAGATGTTGGGCACATATGTAGCCAAGGCAACTCACACCTCTGGAATTGAAAGGTCCATGTCCTTTTTCTTCTTGTGGAGTCCTTATGAAGATGGATTAGGTATCTTAGCTAGGCAGGTAATTTAATTGGACTCCCAGGGGTCCACTCCTCTCCATTGAATCACAGTTGTCAGGGTTAGCTCTCTTTTGAGCCAGTAGCCTGCTCTCTTCTCTGCTGCCAGAAGTCCCACTGGTTCCTCACTTAAATGACTATCTTTCTGTATCCATTTTTGTTTAGAGAGTATATGTCTGTTCATTTAATTGTGTCCCAAACCCTCTTGAATTGCTGTATGAGGAGGCCACTAGCCTCTTAGTAGCACTAGTATTAGATGCAAGGATGATGGGGGTATGGGAGAGAAACTCCCTTCTCCTACTGTTAGAAATGGCATAGATACAAGGGTCACATTCCAGAATTTCTCCAGAGTGCCTCTAATTTCCAAGCAGCCTGACACACTATTTCCAGGGTTTAACTATTAGTTAGGGTTTAACTAAGTCTCTATGGACATGAGCAATTTTTTTTGCTTGCCCAATAGCTCAACATCTTTTAATTCTATCAGAAAAAAGTGTTCATATTTTGGAAAAAAAATTATTGGATGTTAATTATTTGTTACTTTATTAGTACCTGGTAATATGTGATTATATCCCATGACCTCATCATCTGGGATAGGTGGGGGAAACCACAACCAGTTTCTTCTGGTTACTCCCCCTCCTTGGAAACCACTCCCTCCCTCAATTTCTTTTTCTACTCCTTCCCCCAAACAACCTCTTACTCAGGTTTTATCTGTGTGCCTTTGTCAACTTTCTATCACCATGTCTATTTCCTAATTTCCTTCTGTAGGTCAGAGTTCTTTCTTGGCCTATTTCCCTGATGGATGAATTGTCCTCTGGTGTTTTTTATGGATTGAGACAATAATGCTAGGAAGCTGCCCTGCTGCTGCGCAGCCAGTATTCTTTCTACTGTATCACGATGCTTTCCTTATTGATTGGCTAATTTTTTTTTTAGTGGGGGATGCAGAGAGGACAGAATAAAGAAAGGAACAGAGCCTCTAGGATAAACTGAGGAATCCACACAGAACCAAAAATCCAAGCAGGTTAAAAAAGTAATTTTTGGTTGGATTTGGATCATTTAGGATAAGGATCTAGATGGTCCAGAATGTTGTACTCTGTAGAAGTTTCCTTATTGTGTTCCAATTGTTTCTGCCTTCTCCCATATCTCTCATGTAGCTTAAAAAAAGACTACCACCATCCTCTGCCAACAGGGGCAATGGAGTAAAAGTTCTGGGTAGAGGGGAGGGAATTGGACCTTTAGGATGAGGGGGGGTGTTACCCAGAATTCCCTAGGTTCTTGTGACATTGCCCTTTTAGTTTTGGCCAAAGACTAGTTACATTGTGAGTTAAGGGGAATTGGTTTCTAGAAATATGTCGAAATGAGAGGTATATACTTACCTATTGACCAATTCTGATGGAGGTGACCTTCTTTTTTTTTTTTGCCTTTTGGAGGGAAGTTGGGGTTAAGCGACTTGCCCAAGGTCCCATGGGTAGTAAGTGTTATGTGTCTGAGGCTGGATTTGAACTCAGGTCCTCCTGACTCCAGGGCCAGTGCTCTTTTCACTGCACCACTTAGCCTCCCCTGGAGGTGGCCTTCTTGAAGCTTAGTCTAGAGAGAGCTTAGGGGCTAGGTAGAAAATAGGAGTCTAAGAGGGAGAGAGCTTGAGGAGAAATTGTGTTTGTTTTGTTGTCTGGGGATTCTGACCCAGAGGTTAATGGCGGTGAGGTGGATAGAGTGGATAGAGTGCTGGGCCTGAAGTTAGGAAGACTCATCTTCCTGGGTTCAAATCTAGCCTCAGATACTTACTGGTTGTATGACCCTGGGCAAGTCACTTAATTTCTGACTGCCTCAGTTTCCTCATCTATAAAGTGTTTCTAAAAGGACCTATCTTCTAGGGTTATTGTGAAGATGAGATGAGAAAATAATTAAGTGCCTAGCACATGTAGGTCGCTATGTGGTGCAGTGGATAGAGTGTCAGGCCTGGAGTGGGGAACACTCCTCTTCCTGAGTTCAAATCTGGCCTCAGACACTTATTAGCTGTGTGACTCTCGGCAAATCACTGAACCCTGTTTGCCGTGGTTTTCTCATCTGTCAAATGAGCTGAAGAAGGAAATGACAAAGCACTACTCTCCCTTTGCCAAGAAAACCTCAAATGGGGTGGTGAAGATTGTCCAGTTGAAATGACTAAACAACAACAATTCTCAATTGATATACCCAACTTTTTGTAGAGGAGTCCCCCCCCCACCCCAGCTCCCAGGTTCTTCTTTGGGGCCATCCCCAGGACCACATTATGACTGTTTTGAATCCTTTATCTCTCCACCTCTGTCTGTCTCCTCAGCAAAGCCAACACTATACCAGTGCCCCTTCCATTCAGGATCAGTTTTCCCTCAATAGTAGACCAGTTGGCCTATTAAAACCAATTTCGTATCTAGTTTTACAGCATATTAGCCTCACATGAACTTTTTATCAATTTATTCCACAGAAACTACCAAATCCCTCCAACCACTTCCTTGGCTGGTCTTGGCCAGCTGCCTGTCTTTCTCTTTGCTACTCCATCCAGTTTCAGCAGTGTTGAATGGGACATTGAATTGGGATAGAAGAAGGAAGAAGGGCCAGACAGTCAGTGGCTATGATATGTGTATGTGCAGGTTGTTAAGTTTAAGTGTGCTATTTAAGAGTGGCAAAGGTGACAGGTTTTGGGCTATCCATACTTAGAGCCTTGGACCCTGGAAAGAGAGGCACTTAATTAAACCTTGACTCTTTCCTTCCACAATCTCAATCAGATCCTCTCAGCACCACCCTCTTTTTCCTTCTGGTGCCTCATCTCCACCCTCAGAGCCTTATCCTGTAATTCATTCTTGTTCACAGCAGGCTATCAACAAGGGGCTAGCTGATAATTTAGTCGCTTTCATCTCCACCCCTCTACCATTGTTAATAGGTCTTAGGTACATAGCTACGCTGACCACAAACCTCCAAACACTCACTCTCCTAACTCTCATTTCACTCTGCCCTAGGCTCCCCACTTCCCACCATTGCTTCTTTCCATTATTCTCTAGTTGCTCCCCCCTCACCCACCATCGAAGGCAAGCAAAAGTCCTTTCATTCTAAGCATATTTTCCTCATATTTTTTTTGTCCTTCGACCCACTCCAAAGGAAACCTGGCTCTCCCCTGAAGATGTTATATGCTGTTCTTTTTGATGGAGGCCTCGTCATTCAATGGAAGTAGTTTTGTTTGTTTCCTGAAGTCAGTTTTGGACAACCTAAACACTATCATTTGGAGTACACGTTCATCTGTTTCGCTCTTTTCAGATCATTACTACTACCCAGGCCTCACCTTCACTTTCCTGGATGACTTTATCACTTAGCTCAAGTATTTTAGTCCTTACCTTGGACTCTCTTGACCCTTAACCATCTACCAGGATATCTTGTACCCGTTTCTAGCTCTAGTTCATCCCCATTGTGTTTCTCTGTTCTTATTCTCAAGGCACAAAGTGTTGCTGGAGGAAGTCATGGAACCATGGTGACTTATTGTTGTTCAGTCATTTCAGTTGTGTTCAATTCTTTGGGACCCCTTTGGGGTTTTCTTGGCAAAGATACTGGACTGAGTTGCTATTTCCTTCTCCAGCTCACTTTACAGATGAGGAAACGGAGGCAAACAGGGTGAAATGTCTTGCCTAGGGTCACACAATCAATAAGTGTCTGAGGCCAGATTTGAACTCTGAAAGATGAATCTTCCTGACTCCAGGCCTGGTACTCTATCTATACACTGTACCAATTAGCTGCCTACATGTGCTAGGCTCTTTACAATTTTTTTGTTTGTTTTTTTTTGGAGGGGGGAAGGCAAGGCAATTGGGGTTAAGTGACTTGCCCAAGGTCACAGGGCTAGTAAGTGTTAAGTGTCTGAGGTTGGATTTGAACTCAGGTCCTCCTGACTCCAGGGCTCATGCTCTATTCACTGCACCACCTAGCCTCCCCTGCAATTATTTTCTCATATTATCCTCATAACAACCCTAGAAGGTAGGTCCTTTTAGTAACACTTTATAGATGAGGAAACTGAGATGCCCATGGTGGCTTGACCTACTAGGAATTCATGTCATTTAATTTCAGCTCAGTCTCGACTGTTGGAAATTGCTTTTATTCATGTTTTATGGATTCCCTTGCATGTTCTTGATAACATTTATTCGAGATTTTTTCCTGCATCTCCCACGTGGCTCAGGACCTCCAGGACAAGTTTGATCTAGGTTTCCAGCCAGGACTTCAGGCCTTGTGTAGCTGTGCCCCTGTGCTACAGAGTAATTGCATCAGGATGGTAATAGAGAAGGCTGGGAGAGAGAAATAGAAGCTAAGCCATACAGTAGAGACAGCAAGGGGTCCTGACTAATGGAGCCAACTAGCAACAGAGCTGTTGATAAGTTTGCTGAGGAGGCTGCTGGCTGAGCAATGAGGAAATGAGCCAGAATAGCTATGAAAACTTCCAGGGCCTGCCAAGCGCCATGAAGAGACTGCAGAGAGCTATCGTCAGAGCAGAGTGGTGATGTGAAGGGTGTGTGTGTGTGTATGAACGCTCTACAGACAGAGTGACCCCCACCCTGAATTACATGCCAGCCTTACTAGTGCACTGCCCATGCTTCATCTCTCATTGCTGTGTCTGGCATGGTTACCATAGAGCATCTGATTGCTTCTGTTTTAAATACCCCATTATAGTGGGACATTAGCAATCTTATGCAACTCCCTTTAGGTTGATGATTCAGGAGATTCAATTTCTATCCCTGAATTTCCCATTCTTGTTTGGTTCTTAAAAGATATAGGAAATCACAGTGGTGAGAAATTCAAGTTGCTTCAGCAACCTGGATCATGGTCCCATTCCCCTTGCTACCAGTCTAGTGTAGGCTAGATGGCCTCATGCTTAGACTGCTTCAAAAGTCTCCTATGTAGGCGTCCTACTTCTAGTCTCTGATCACTCAGCTCTGTCCCATATATTGGTACCTATTTAATCTTTCTAAAATATAACTCAGATAATGTTCTTTGCCTTGCTAAAAAAACTCTCCCTACAAAGTAAAGTCCAAATAACCTAGTCTTATGTTGAAGTCTCTGCATAGTTCTGGGGGACCCAATCTAACTGTACAGTTTTAACATTTACTACTCCCTTATAAATACCCTAACCTCAAGCTGCATTGATCTACTCATCTGCCCCCCAACATGCCTCGTGCCTTTTCATTTACCTGCTCTTGCTTGTTGTCTTTCTCCTGGAATGCCATGCCCTGCCCTTTCCATCTAGCCAAAGCCTATACACCATTCAAGGCTCTATTAAAATCCTTCCTCTTCTATAAAACCCTCCCGGACCACTCTAGCAAGATATCATCTTTCTCTTGTTCTGTTGCTATGGGTTCCTAGAAAAGAATAAGACTCTTGCTCAAATGGGAGGAGGGGACAAGGATTATAAGTTGTAATTATCAATTGAGTTAAATAAATTCAAGAACTCACAATAATTTATGCTACTAGTCATGGAAAGAAGGAAGTTGATCTGTGGGGGCAGAAATGCAGTGATTGTTGCCAATAGTCCTATTTAAGATATCAACCTTTCTCTAATTCTGAAGTCACCTGTAAAAGTATGGGGAGATGTAACTTCTGAACTAGTCTTTAGGCTGGCCTGTTATATTGTGGTGGTAGGGTTGTGTGTTGGAGGGAGGTTTGAATAAAATTGTCTTATAAGGTCTTTTTCAGCTTCAAAATTTTATGCTTTTATGAAATTACCCATCAGGACTCTGAAACCTTCATATTTACAAATATCTTCTTTATGTTTTCAAGATTACCACTAAAAATTGATTTTACTTCATTTTCTTCCCTGCTATTGTATTTCCCCACTTTGATAAATTATAAGATCCATGAAGGAGACCCTATATCTTAACTCTTTGCCTAGCATGCTTACCATGATACTTTGCACATAGTATGACAAAAACACAGACAGAATTTCACAGTTGGAAGGGACCTCAGATGTCCAACCTCTACCTGGACACTAATATTGCCTAACTCTTGCTTAAAGATCTCTAGTGAGGGGAACTTATTACCTCTCAAGGTAGCTCACCTCACTTTTGGGTACTTCTAACTGTTAGGAAGTTCTTGTTTCTCTGCAACTTCTACCTAGTGTTCTTAGTTCTGCCTTCTGGGGCTAAGGAGAAAAAAATGAGCCAACAGAAGACATTACATTTGACATTACAAAAATATTATGGATTAAAAAGAAGCAGTGGCAGAAATTTTAGGAGGAAAGTATGCTTAAGCAATATTAACAGAAGCACCAGAAGTAAAATTAGAATTTTCTCAAGATAGTAAAATGGATAAGAAACTCACAGAAGGAATTAAAGAAGAAATTTAATTAGCAAAAATGTTAAGAGATGAAATAAAGAAGAAATTGAATATGACTGAGAAATCTCAGCTCAATATGATAAAGAAATTAATCCATTAAAATGTCCATGGGAAATAAAAACAAAATTATAGACTCAATGTAAAACAGAATTGGTTCATTGAAGGTCAAGATGAAAAAAATAAGAGAGAAAAAAAAGTCCCAGAAAAATCACATAAATATAGAAAGATTGGAAATTTATAAAAATGATTGATCTGGAGCTAAGGTCATGGAGAGAAAACGTGAGATTTATTGACTTCCCCAAAAACTGTGAAGAAAATTAGACCATTATATTTTCAGATGTACAAGAAAATTACTTAGAAATATTGAAAAAGAGGGATGTATGGCAAACTGGTAGAATTTACAGGATGCCAATTAGGGTAGACAGTAAATTTAACTCAACTGGATACACACACACACACACACACACACACACACACACACACACCTCAAACATTAAGACCATAATAACAAAGAAATAGTTTTTCAAGCAGACAAAGAAGGAAAGCATCACATATTAAACAATATCAATTCAAATTGAGCAAGATTTTTCAGTAACAGAAGAAATTTAATTAGCAAGAATATGAAATGAAATAAAAAAGGAAAAAAGATAATGAAGAAACTCATCCATTAAGAATATCCATGAAACAAAAAATATCTAATAGAAATAAAATTAAGGGCTCAGTGAAAAACAGAATTATTTTACTAGAGGTCAGGAAGAAATAAATAAGAAACATACACACAATATAAAACCAAGCCAAAACAATATCCCAGAAAATTATACAAAAGATTGGAAATTAGTTCAAATTTCCTGATTTGGATGAATTACACCTCATGATCCTAAAATAATTTTCAGATGTAATTATTGAACCACTCTCAATGATCTTCAAGGAATTGTAGAGAATGAGAGAGGTACTGGAACACTGGAGATGAACAAATATTCTGATTTTCAAAAAGTAGAAGAAAAGGGATTTTACCAACTATACAGCCCAGTGAACCTGCCATTAATCCCAGGCAAGATTCTAGAACAAAATATTAAATGGATAGTTTTTGAGCACTTAGAAAAGAAAGTAGTGATCTCTAGGAACCAGTACATGATCACACAAAACAAGTCATGGAGAATAATTTCATTTACTTTTTTGATGGTGTTTCTAGTTCGAGAGATCACAGACTGCTACAGCTAGTACACCTATATAACAATAGATGTTTTTCTTCACAGGATTCTCTGCAGTCTCTGCAAGTCAGATGGGTGGGTAGGGCTCTTCAGAGAGCAATCTTTGGGTCATCTATACCAGGTGGTGCTTCAAATCCTGAGTTGCTCACCCAAGATTCTTTCTTCAGGCACAGACATGGTTTGACAGAGTCTCATGGCTCCCAGGCTCCAGTTAATACTTTATCAAAGCCCAGTGTCTTTCTTGTCTCATCTAAACTAGGCGACAAAACATGAAGCTGTCCAGAAATAATTTTTATTTTTATCAAAATGGCTTCCTCCCCCATCCCCTCAGGATTGTTATCTTTTAACAACTTCAGAAGGGGATTACTCACACACATAGGTTAAATGTACTCCTTAGTAAATGGAATAAAAAATAAAAGATACAACATTAAAATTCTTAAGTGGTCAAGCCCCAAGCACTCTTAAAGACTTCTGGCATCTTAACTTCCCATCAGCTGCAATCACTGTTGTTGAATATGTTCATATTTCACTTTAGTCAAGGGAACAAATGCCCTATGAAGAAAGTCCATCAATTGTTTCTCCCCATCCCTACCCCAGCATCAGATTAAGAAGGCAGAGGGATGGAAGGGAACTATTTCACGACATGTGATGACAGTATTCCACTCTAATTTCCGTAGGGGAGGGCATTCACTTTCTGGCCTAACACCATAAGAAACCTGAAGTCTGATGATTAACAGGATAGTCACAGGAGGTTGCAAGGCCAAATTTCTGTCTTCCCCCTAAGGGCCATTTCTACTGATCCCACACCCTTAAGAATTTATGCTGCAGATTCAGGGAACATGTTTTCTTTCTCTGGAATGCATGCCTCGTGTGTTTCTCCCATGTCATCACCCTGGTTTGTTTTCTATAAAGCAGTGGATTCTTTTTGTTTTTTAAGTGTCTGGCTACAACAAGACATTAAAGGACCTTAAGTAACTCTTTTTAGATGAAAAGACCCTGGTACTCCAATTCCCATTCCCCTGAATTTCTTTGGCCCTTAGAAGTGGCCGAAAATGAAAGGAAACCATTGAGTACTTGTGGCTTGAAAAAGATTGCTGCAATAGGGTGTTAGTTACATTTAGATTTTGGAAAAGAATTTGATAGTTTCTTATTTGATCCTTGTGGATAAAATGGAGAAATGTGGGCTGGAGGGTACTACAGTTATATTGATTCAGAATTAGTTGCACAATCGAACACTGAGAGTAGTGATTATTGGATTGATGATTCCTCCTTGAAAAGAGTCTTTAGTGGAAGTACTAAGAGCTCTGTGACAATCTCTATTTTTGGTTAACCACCGTCCTCCTTAGACCAAGAGGTCTCTCTATAAGGGGAGGGATGATATGTTCACATGAAGGGAGTACCCCCTCCATCCGCCCTCAGTTTCTCATTTCTTTGGCTCTGTTCACTCCCCAGAATTAAATTCTGGGTAAATTTGTAAAACAAAACTTGGAAATGGCTCATATATATATATATCATCTTCTAAAAGTATCGTAATAGGGTTGCTTCTAGAAAAGGTTTTTGTTGTTGATCCCATTTTTTGGGTTTTCTTGGCAAAGATACTGGAGTGGTTTGTCATTTCCTTCTCTAGCTCATTTTACAGATGAGGGAACTGAGGCAAACAGGGTGAAGTGACTTGCTCAAGGTCTCATATCTAGTAAGTATCTGAGGTCAGGTTTGAATTCACAAAGGTGAGTCTTCCTGACTTCAGGCCTGGCACTCTATTCACTGTACCACCTAACTGCCTGTAGAAAAGGTACTGAATGTATAATATAGGACAGCTCTTTTTTCAACCAGGGAAAATACTTAAAACCCAAAAGATTCACAGGCATGCATGAACATATGCAGAAAGACATCAGACATCTCAAATAGTACATTATATTCATTATTATCTCCTCTCCCCCTTACCCCCCAATCCTGGAAGGTAAAAGCCACTCTGCTGAACAGATACTTTACATTTGTCTGGGATCTGTAGTATCTGACTAAGGATGCAGATCTCCTAGCTAGCCAAGTAGGATCTTCCTGATGGTGATATCTCAAATTAGAAATGTGCTTTTATGGAATTTACTTCCCGTAGGCAGCCCACCTCTTCCTTAAGGATGTCTTGAGTTCATAATGTAGCCTTGGAACCTAGAGATACCCATTTCTCAGGATTGCTAACTGCTGACCTGTGTTCAGGAAAGAATACAAAAGCAGCTATGGATCAAATATTCATAGTCTAGGGGTTCAGTGTTCTTTTTTAGGGAACTCATAATAGAAGCTGATTTTCCTGGTTACTCTAACAGGGAGGGAGGATAACAGGTAGCTTAATCAATAAGCTTAGATGATCACAAAGAAATCTTAGATATTGAGTAACACCTTTGTCTAAGTAAACAACAAATAGAAATTGTGAAAGTCACTCAGATTAGACAGCATGCTTTCGTTGTTTTCTCCCTCTACCCCTGAGATGCCCTTCCCCAATTGGTGAGTGGCTCTTGGAACTTACATTTTGAGGGAAGGTCCAGATTGGCCATGTCCTGAGGTAGATCCTGCCCCTCCTTTCCCCTTTTCAGCTTCTTTTTATGTGTTATCACCCCCCATTAGAAAGTAAGCTCCTTGAACGCATTTTTTCCCTTGTATTTATATTTCCTATTATTATAATGAGTAGGTGGCTCAGTGGATAGAGTACCAGGCCTGGAGTCAGGAAAACTCATCTTCCTGAGTCCAAATCTGGTTTCAGACACTTTATAGCTCTGTGACGCTGGGCAAGTCACTTTACCCTGTTTGCCTAAGTTTCCTCATGTGTAAAATGAGCTGGAGAAGGAAATGGCAAACCTCTCCAGTCTCTTTGCAAAGAAAATTTCAAATGGGGTTATGAAGAATCTGAAACAACTGAACAACCATAACAATATACATGCATATTATTTCCCCTGTAGTATATAAGTTCCTTAGGAGCAGGGGTTTGAAATGTAAAGCAGATAATTTTGATTATATTAAATTAAAAAAGATATTAAATGAAAAAACTGGGAAACAATCTTTATGGCAAATATCTCTGATAAAGGCCTCATTTCTTATATATATATATATATATATATATATATATATATATATATATATA
>NW_027185612.1:2012162-2049518 GCF_028583685.1 Petaurus breviceps papuanus | reverse complement strand
ATATATATATAGAGAGAGAGAGAGAGAGAGAGAGAGAGAGAGAACTTAGTCAAATGTATAAGAATACAAGCCATTTCTCAATTGATGAATGGTCAAAGGATATGAATAGGCCATTTGCAGATGAAGAAATCAAAGCTATCTACAGTCATATGAAGTGTTCTAAACTACTTTTGATTAGAGAAATGCAAATTAAAACAACTCTGAAGTACTACCTCATACCTATCAGATTGGCTAATATGACAAAAAAAGAAAATGATAAATGGAGAAGATGTGGGAAAATTGGGACATTAATGCACTGTTGGTGGATTTGTGAACTGATCCAACCATTCTAGAGAGCATTTTGAAACTATGCCCAAAGGGCAACCAACCTGTGCATACCCTTTGACCCAGCAATACCACTACTGTGTCCCAAAAAGATCATAAAAAAGGCAAAGGGACCTACATGTGCAAAAATATTTATAGCAGACCTTTTTGTTGTGGTAAGATACTGGTAATTGAAGGGATGCTCATCAGTTGGGGAATGACTGAACAAGTTGTGATGTATGAATGTAATGGAATACTATTGTTCAACAAGAAATGATGAGTAGGTAGATTTCGGAAAAAAAAAACTGGAAAGACTTGTATGAACTGATACAAAGTGAAATCAGTGGAACCAGTAAAGCATCGTACACAATAACAGCAACATGAGTGATAATCAACTATGAAGGACTTAACTCTTCTCAGCAACACAGTGATTCAAGACAGTTACAAAGGACTCATGATGGAAAATGCTATCCACCTCTAGATAAAGAACTGATGGAGTCTGAATACAGATAAAATCATACTTTTTTCACTTTTATTTTCATGGTTTTTTCCTCTTGGTCTGTTTCTTCTTTCACAACTGTGACTAATATGGAAATATGTTTTACATGATTTCACATATATAACCTATATCAAATTGCTTACCATTTTAGGAAGAGGGGAGGGAGAGAGGGAGGGAAAAAAATTTGGAACTCAAAATCTTGTAAAAACAAATGCTAAAAATTGTCTTTACATATCATTGGGAAAAAATAAAATACAATTTAAAAAAGAGCAGGGGCTTTAAAATTTTTGTTTTTGTATCTCCAGTGCCTAGACAATACTTGGAATTCAGTAGGCAGTTAATAAATGTTTGTGGGTGAGTTGACTAAAATAATGGGATGTCTGTAGAAGTTTTAAAAAATTACAACTCTCACGATCACTGCCTCTTACCCCTAAACCAAAGGATAGGTGAAAAGTTTCAGTGGGATTTTCAGGATAAAACTAAGGCTTATGGAAACAATCACTTTGATTGATTGGGAGATAAGTCCTTCTCTTTGGTGTTTGAATATTTAGAATCAGTCCAGAGCCCTTAAATTTTTCTCCCTTTTAGACCAATATTCTGTAAGACATCTAATCTTTCTGTTCAGGGAACATTTTCAAACATTTTAAAATCTGGGTAGTTGGTTATGTTCTGGCAATGAGACATAATTTGGCAAAAGTGATGGAATCTGTAGAGGAAAATTAAGCCTCCAGCCAGGAGAAACAAAAGCCTTGATATGATAAATCAGCCAAATCTGGGAAATTCCAGGCAGGATACTGAGTGATAGCATAGCTGCCTCCAAGAGCAAAATGAAAAAGCATTTGGAAAGAATCAGGATTTTTATACCTAATCACAAACAAGACCCAGAGAAGCAAATTATTTGTCTAGGGTGGCATAGAAATTTAGCAACAGGGGCAGCTAGGTGACATAGTAGATATGGAATGGAAATGCCTTGGAGTCAGGAGGACCTGAGTTCAAATCCAGCCTCAGATACTTACTAGCTGTGTGACCATGGACAATTTACTTAACCCTGCTTGCCCACCCCCCCCCCCCAATAAAAAAAAATAAACCAATGAAAGGTAGTAGCAGAACCAGTAATAAAACTCATAGAATGTAAACTCCTTGAGAACAAGTATTATTTTTCCTTTCTGTCTTTCTATTCCTAGTGCCTAAGTAGACTGCCTTACACATAGTCAGTGCTTGACAAATACTTGTATTGAATTGTTGAATCCTTTCCTACTTTCCGGACTTGTGATTTCACCCTACATCCCACACAACATAGAGAAGAAATACTTCTCCAACTTTTGCATGTCAGTGAGCCATCTTTTGTAAAGAAGATTAAAAAGGAGAACAAAAAAAATTAGTTCAGCACAATCAACCAACAAGTCAATTACCTCTGACAATATATACAATATTCTATACCTATATCTCCCCACCCCTGCAACTTAAGAAGAAAGTAATTATGTTCTTAACTCTTTTCCAGGGACAATATTGACTAAGTGACTTGCATAGGGTCATGCAGCTAGTAAACACCTGAGATCAGATTTGAACTCAGGTCATTCTAACTCCAGGTCTGGTACTGTATCCACTGCACCACTTAACTGTCTCTAATAATTTTAATTACTAAGTTCTCAGTTTTTTTCTTTGTTCTTTCCATTTCTGTTGCAGTCATTGTGTATATGGTTTTCTGGTTATACTTTCTTCACTCTGCATCAGTTCATATAAGTCTTCTAATATTTATTTGATTTTAAAAATATTGTTTCTTATGGCACAGTAACATTCCTCTACATGTATGAACCACAATTTGTTTAGCCATTCCCCAACTGATGGGTATGTACTTTGCTTTTAGTTCTTTGCAACCACAAAAAGTGCTGCTTTAGATATTTTGGTTTATATCACAACCTTTCTTTAGGATCTCTGGGTCAAAGGGTGTGAATCTTCTTTATCAGATCTATAGAATTTCTGACAGATGGTCATTCAACCTCTATTTGGATACCATAAGATAACGGGGCATGCATTTGCAATCTCCTGCTCTGAGGAAGGGAAGGGAGAAGAATCTGGGACCGGTATATGAGAAATACTATCTGTCTTTTAAACTCTGACTCAGTGCCAACTCTTCCAGGAAGGTTTGCCTCCTCAGAGCCACTCAGGGCACCTTGTTTGTACCTCTCATTCAGCTATCACACTCTGCTTTTTATTTTTGGTCATATGTGTTTTATATATGTAATACAATAATACATATGTTATGATATATTTTACTCTTTGAATAAAGACACTGTGGTTTAGCATTATTGTTACTAATGATAATAGTACCTCAATGCCTAGCACAGGGCTTTGTACATAAAAGGCACCTAATAAATGTTCATTGAATGAATGCATATTTCTTCAGGAACTTACATTCTAGTAGGGGAAGCTAAGCAAAATGTCTCTGGAAGGAACCTTAGGGATCATTGATTCCCACCCCCTCACTGTATAGATTATTGACCTTAAGAGCTTAAGGGGACATCAGAGGCCATCTAGTCTAGTCCCTCACTTTACAGAGAAGAAAACCAAAGTCCAGGGAGGCTGGGACAAGGTCACTCAGGTAGTAAGCTTTTCATCCAGGTCTTCTGAATCCAGAATTAGTCTTGCCACCTTACCATACTTGCTTGCTGTTAGAAAATCTTGCATGTACAGTTGAAATCAGGATCATGACAGTAGTAACTCCATTTCAACTTATGAATACAAAATGTATTAAGTGCCAATCGTACACAATTGGTGCTTAATAAATACTTGGTTGACTGCTTGATTTCCTGAACATCCAGAAGGATGATGCTGGAGAAGAAAATCCTGTCAGGACTTCTCCCTTCCAGACAAATGAAGTTCTTCAGGCTAACAAAAGAAAATTTCAGTAAATTCTAGGACTAGGGTCTTCTATTCATTCCATCTAATTTTCCTGGAGACACTAGTCCTCAAAATTTAATCATTATGAGATTTTGTGTGTGTTCTGGGTGTGGTTACTAAATTTGATTTGTATCCATGGTTCAGAATGAACACACTTTGGGAATTTCATTGATGTGCCATGGTAATATTGACCCTAGTTTAATATAAGGGATACTAGCAAATGGGATTGGCGCCTTGGGTGAAGCCTCAAAAAGGCTTTTCTTACCCCAAGCACTTGTGTTGAACTTGACCATCCTTCCTTTTTGACTGAGCAATGCCCTGGCCTCTTTGCTGCAGTTGGGAATGATCTGTTGGCTGGTATGGGGGAATCTTTGGTTGCATATATTGCTGGTTTTTGCTATATTTAATCCAGTTATGAAATCACAGCCTGGGCATTTGCAATCTGTTCTCAGTGCCATTAAGCAAGAGGCTGATGGCTACAGCTGCTGGAACAGTTTGAATTACCCTCAGTGTTGTAATTGGGCCACCTAGTGGGGAATGGAAAAATAACACTCCCATGGTATAAAGCAGTCTTCCACAACTACCACTGTCTGAAGAGCACAGCTATACCTCCTCCCCATTAGATGAGCTACTACTGCAGAATGACCATAGAATATGTAGCTATTGCCACTTGAGCTCCGAGTAGTAACTTTGGCTTCACACCTAAGTGGTCTTTAATTTAAAATTAAACTGGCTAAAGTATACTGAACTGACTTTAGGATCAGAGGACCTAGACTCAGTGGATAGAGTGCTGAGCCTGGGGTCAGGAAGACTCCTTTTTCTGGGTTCAAATCTGACCTCAGACACTTACTAGCTGTGTGACCCTGGGCAAGTCACTTAATCCTGTTTGCTTCAGTTTTCTCACCCATAAAATGAGCAGGAGAAAGAAATAGCAAATCACTCCAGTATCTTTGCCAAGAAAACTCCAAATGGGGTCATGGAGAGTTGGATGTGACTGAAAAAGACTAAACAACAGTTACTTACCTGTGTCACCTTGGGCAAGTCATTGTCCCTAATCTAGGCTTTGGGGTCTTCATCTGTAAAGTAAGACATTTAGACTAGGTGACCTCCAAGATTACTTCCAGCTTTACATGTACTATGACTGGCTGAAAACCAGTCCCTTGGGAAGCAATTGTTCTAAGAACTCCAGATTATGTGAAAAAGTTCTGTCTGACTGCTGATGCCTCGGCACCTCTTCTTGGCATACTGTGTGGGAAAATAAGGGAGGGAGTGTCTCATTCTTCTCTGATCAGGGTTTGAATGTTTAGAGCCCACAAATTACACAACTTAACTCAGTCCTGGGAAAAATGTTTTTTATATATAAGGGGTACATTTTGCTAGCTGATCTGAGAGCACAGAAATGGTTAAAAATCATGGCAAACTTGAACTCCAGGCTGCAAAGATAAGCCTGGGAGCTTCAGGAATTCACCCTGGAGGTGGGGCACATTCCTGCTCTGCTGGATGCCCTCTCCAGAAGCCAATGAGGACTGATAACCTAGGAATTTGCAGGGAAAGGGAAGAGCAGAAAGACATTCCTCTTCACTTGGTAACTTGGAGAGGGGGAACTCTGGAATGATGCTGAGAGACATCCTCTCTGAGGTTCACAGGCAAGAAAAGGCTGGTGAGGGAAAGAAATACACCATGGTGTGGAGGTTGTAAAGCCTGCTAGAATAATGAGATGTTGTATAATTGTGTTATCTTTTATGGACTAGGCTAATAACTTAGCAAATTAAGCAGTCTTTTGTTTACCCATTTGGATCAGGGCTCCAAACCTCATCCTCACTTTCAGATAGAAGATTGGAGATAGCAATACTACCCTCAGAAATAAAAGCAAGCTTGAAAATACTTGTTTTTTTCCTAATTCCTTCCTTTGAAAATATATTATTTAAAATACACTTAGTATATTAATATTTAATGTATTTAATATTTAATGTTTTAAGCCTTTTCTCACTTTAATTATTTTCAATTTATTTCATTTTCAGCTCTGAATTCTTTCCCTCTCACTTCTCCTCCTTCCCATTGAGAAAGCAAGGAAAACAAAGCCAATTAAAACAACACGTCAAAGAAACAAATTCCTGTATTAGCCATGTCCTGTTTTCCACCCTCACCCCTTATGCCTCAGTCTGCACTCTGAGCTCATCACCTTTTTATCTGGATGTGGATAACATGCTTCATCATTAGTCCTCTGCAATTGTGATTGATTATTATATTGATCAGAGTTCTTAAGTTAAAGCTTTACTTCTTAATAAAATTATTTTTACAAAGTTCAACTACTCGAGTGTGTGAAGGAACAAGGATGTCCTTGTTGGCTGAGTATAATGATAGCAATGAATTTGCCAATGCTGCTGCTAACAGAGCCAGAGGAAGATGGAAGTGATAAGAAACTTTGGAGTGGGCAAGAGTGTGGATGGATGGGGTGGGGGAAAGAATAGGTGCCGGGGACACCCCTGTCTGTCTGGAGGCGATCATAGCAAAGGGGTGGCTCTATAAATATTTGATGATGGTGATGCTGCCATCCTACAAGATGGCAGTACTGTGTGGTAACCAATGGAAAGATCACTGGAATTAAAGTCAGGGGACCTGGGTTCAAATTCCAGCTCTGCTACTTTTTACATGTGTCCAAACTTCTCCTTTCTGGGCTTCAGTTCCTTCATTTGAAAATGAAGTGGTTGGGCTGGAAAGTCCTTTCTAGCTCTAGAAATTGTGATCCTGGCACCATACTCTTATCTTTATGGCATTGAACATAGCCTTATGCCTATATTGGTGTACCCTCCATTGGTCCATCCTTGTACTAACACCCTGTGGGTAACTGCATGTGATAGAATGATACACAGTGCCAAACTGTATGGTTGTGACCTACCACACATTGTGTCTCCTTGTTTCTACTTCTAAATCTTGCCTGTTATGCCCAGATCCACTTGGTAATGCTTCAGGTGATTGTACATTTTCAGCGTATGGTAAAAAGCCCCTGGGCATGAAAAAGATGTCATAGACACCTTTTGTCCACAGCGCTGGCACTTGGCCAGCCCGCCCCTACTAGAGGTTGAAACCACCAGTGAAATTGGAAATGGTGCTTGCAGGCATCTCAAATAAACAGAGAGTCAGAGGATACTGAATGGGGTGGGGGCATTACTGTTAAAGAACTGGTGGTCAGGGGAAGTCTTGGACAGGCAACAGATCTTAAGTGACTCTGACCAGACTCCACTTCACATCTGTATATTTGGTCTGTAAGCTTGTGGACCTGTGGTCCTATAGTATGTGCTTCATATTGACTGACCAACTGACTAACTCTGACAGCCCTTTATGATCTCCCTGAATTTCACTTTATAGCATCTTGCCTTTCCTGGGAATCTGAACTCCCATGGTCCTTGAGGATCTCCAGTCTTGTGGGATATCAGAAGCAGCTTTCTACAAAGTGTCATATGATGAAGCAGGAGTGACTCTGCCCAGAAAGCAGTTTTCCTTGGTCCTTCAGAAATTTCAGCACCTGTTGCTTCCAGAACACCAATATCTCAATGAAGAATGTGGGAATCTTGGCCTATGACGCTTTGTGGGATGGTGCTAGCTACAGTTCTTCCTGCACCCACAGGAAATTTTGCACCACTTATAGCTTAGGTCTTGAGAGACATCCTGGTGCAGTGGAAAGCATGCTAGATCAGAGGAAGTTGGTTCAAATCCTAGCTCTGCTACTTAATGCTGTGTGACCTTGAATGAATCACGATGGTTCTCGGTTACAGTTTCTTACTCTGTAAAATGATAGAATTGGCTATAAATTTCCTTCCAACCACAAATTTATGATCATATGGTTTCTACTTTTCTGGGGGTGGAACTTATTTCTTGCCATTTGTTGGCAGCAGCAGGTCAACAAGTCAACAAACATTTAAGCACTTGCTATGTGTCAGATATTGTGTTAAGCTCTAAAAATTCACTTACAAACAAAAAGAAAAATGGTTTCTGCCCTCAAGAAGCTTAAATTCCAATAGGGAAAGATCATATATGAAAGAGTCATGAAAATTTGGGTAGGAGTGAGGTGGTGAAGCCTAGAGACTTAGGAGCCATGTCAGGAGAGGAGTGAAGGATGACTGGGCAGGGAACTTCCTTAAAATGGAGATTCCAGGAGCAACTCAATAAAGGGAGGAGGGGACTTTGTCAAATTGTAAAAGCTATGGTACTTTTCTAGAAACAACATGATCTTCTTCTTACCTAATGACTTGTAAAGCAGACAATTTTGGGTAGACAGGATCCTAAAAATCATGCCACTTTACTTTGCCTGAATCAGATGGAGGTAGTGGGGTGGTGGGGAACAGCACCAGATGTTCGTCCCAACTGCTTCATTTAACCTGCAGCATGAGACAGTGCGGAAGAATGCTGCATTTAAAGTCAGAACACTTGGACTCAAGTCCCAGAGCTGCTACTTAGTGATCTTAAGTACTCAAAAATACTTAAAAACTTAATCTCTCTGGGTTTCATCTGCTCAAAAAGGGGGTTGTGTCAGATAGCCTCTGGGGTCCTTTTCAATTCTAGAGTTATGATCTTATGACCTACGCTGTCCCCCTCTCCCTCCAATTTGACCTCATTCTCTGATCAGATGGATTGGATAAGTCTGGAGGTGGGGGTGTAATAGAGGGAGGAAAGTGGGAGAAGACGAATAAGCAAGAAAAGAAATGGAACACCCGAAGGTTGGAAAATTTTTGCATGAGCAGAATATGAAATGTGATTCCCTTTACTGTTTTGTCAGGAAATGTCCTTCCTCTGTGAAAAGACTTTGAGACCGAGACAAACAGCTTGGAGTTTCCCTTGAGATGTAAATGAATCTCAGAAGTACCAGTCCTAGATAAGATAGGACCTGTGTATGCATGAAGGATGGATCCTGGGTGTGCCAGCTTATATCTATTAACATTTGGATGAATACTCCAGAAAACTTTTTTGTGCAACTTTGAAGAATTCTTATAGTTACCTACACGCTTGTTCTTGCTATCTACTTTGTTTTCCTGGGCGCATGGGTAGTAAATATCAGAAAATATCAGGAGTATCTCATGGCTTTGTCACGTCTGTGGTACTGTGAGTATGGTGTAAGCACTCCCCACCTGATTATGTTATTTGATTGCTGTTATTCTTATGCTTATAGTTACAAAAAAAAAGACTGAGAGACAGAATTTCTGGATAATTAGTAATCAATTTTATTAATTATAGTTAGTAGACAATTAATAAAATGATAGTCATTTAGCTTTCTCTTGTAAACTAAAGATGAATTGTGGAGGTCACTCAATACTTATATGCCCTTGTAAGAGTGAGAGTTCCTGTTTATATGCCCTTGGAAGAGTCAGTGTTCCTGACAGGCAGAAATCTACTCTGATTGGTTAACAATTAATGAGAGAATGAATATTAGCTTGAAAGGTGAGTTTATTTTCATGAGGGGCTGGGTATATGGCTAATCAGGTACTTTTGGACAAAGAGAGATTCCTCTCAAGCCAGACCACTCCTACCTAGGGGGAGGGGAAGGGCAATCTATATAAAATGATCTATCCTCCACGCAGTCCATGAACAAGGAACTATGTTGGGGGAAGTATTCCATCTGGATAAGATGGTCTAGATGGGGTGAATTCTTTGGGCAAAGTCAGAAGAGAGACTGGACTTTGAATGAGAAAATAGAAAGGAAAAAAAATATTTGAATCTCCTCTAATCCCCCATATTAATTGGTCATTAAAATAACTATGTGGTACTACTATGTGCCAAGCACTGTGCTAAGCACTGAATACAAAGAAGGTCCCTGCTGTCATGGAGCTCATAATCTATCCAATGGGGGAGACAATGCATAAAAAGAAGGTAAAAAGGAGGAGTGCTGTCCAAATGGTTTAAAAAGAGCTGTAATAATTTGGACAATCAATGCTGAGCCCTTAATGAAGTGATCATGCAAAATCTGGAATCTGTTTAATGCGCCAAAGTTATTGATGAGATCCACTAGCCAGCCTCTTGGAGATCGTGGATCTGGAGGATGGTGTACAGTTATCTTCTGCCAGCTGAATGCCTGCAGGAATTGTCTCAGATGGGTGTGTACCGTTGTATGCATGGAATTTGCAGTAAGAAGTTCTAGAAGTGGAAAGCAATCTTGGGAAAGGTTGGCCTCACAAAATTCTACTAGGTTACATTCCTCACTTTCTATATTCCAGCTTGTTGTAAGGAATGATGGAAAGGGGTGTGTATACATCCCATCTGAGGACTATTGATTATAAACGAGAGAGTGAGATGAGATGATGGTATGAATCAGTGTTGTTAAAATACATCTATGAATTTCAAACTTCTAGCTGCTCACTGCCTCCTCTGTAAGAATTTTAGTGAAAGATATTGTTTGCCCATCTCAGAAAAAACATTGATGTGCTTCACTTTTAACATCAAGACCTTTTTTTTTTTTTTTAACTATGATCAATAGCAGCTTCTAAAAGAACTTCTAATTCTCTTTTTGGTGGAACTGGAACCAATCATTGGAGCTTGCTATGACAATGTAAGAGCCATAAAAGATAAAAGTCTGCCATGTCTTTTTTTGTTTTGGTCTTTTTGGAGGGGGAAAGGCAGGTAATTGGAGTTAAGTGACTTGCCCAAGGTCACATGGCTAGTAAGCATTAAGTGTCTGAGACCAGATTTGAACTCAGGTCCTCCTGACTCCAGGGCTAGTGCTCTATTCACTGTGCCACCTAGCTGCCCCTTACCATGCCTTTTCTTTACTAAGTGAATGGCTATGGAATTAAAGCAAAGCAAAGTGTCATCACTTCCAATGCTTCACAATAAATGTGTTCATCTTCCCTGTTTAGTTCATTCCCTGTTTTTGTCTTTTCACAAATTTTACTAATATCATCATTTGAACTAAACACCAGTTGTGTTGACCCACACCCTAATGCCCAGACAATTTTTTTATACAGCTTGAATAACATCTTTAACTGGGTTGGGAAATTATCTGAGAAGGAATGAGCGTATTGTTATAATCATATGTAACATATATGATTATGTTATTAATTATCTAGCAAAGGGGTGAAAATATCTCACTTGTCAACAGGTGGCTCCTCTGCTTGAACCACCAAACCCAATCATCTTATCAGTTTCTCTTTGGCATCTGAGAAGAATAAGATGTCTAGGGTGGCACAGTGGAACTCAGGGAGGTCTGACTTCAAATCCAGCCTCCGACATTTAGTAGCTGTGTGATCGTGGGCAAGTCACTTAATCTCTGTTGGTTTCATTTTCCTCTAAAAGGGGGAGAATAATAACACTTATCTCTCATCATCCTTGTGACAATCAAATGAGATGATATTTGTAAAGTGTAGAGCATGATGCCGAGTATCTAGTAGTTTAGTCAGTCAACAAACATTTATTAGGCAGTGTTAGCAGGCACTATGCTAAGTGGTGGGGATACAGAGAAAGACAAAAGACAGTCCCTACCCTCAAGAAGCTCACAATTGGTGGTAGTAGGTAGTAGTAATAGGAAGTTCTAAATAAATTGGTTGTGCTATGCAATTTGGTTCAACTTTCATTGGTCAGATCTAGAATTAGTATGGAGGATGGAACAGAATATTACTCACAATATTAAAATGTAAAATTCATGTTCAGGACCCATTTGGGTTCTCCTTCCTCAGCTTGTGACCTCCCCTACACTTATGAATTCAAAGACTTGGCATATTGTGACTACATAGCTTATTATATAGAGCACAACACAAAAGGAAATAGGTCAAATTCTCTTGCATGGTGACATCTGTCACTAGCCATCTCCTAATTCTTCTCCTTCTGGTCATTGAAGCCCTTTAGGGTGGTGTTAGGGATTCCTTACTCCCTATATTCCAGCTTGTTGAAAGGAATGGTGGAAGGGGGTGTCCACATCCCATCTGAGGATCATTGATTATAAACAAAAGAAAGTGAGTGAGATGAGATGATGGTATAAATCAGTTGTTCCTTCACAGTTCCTCAACCCAATGGGATTTATAACAACAAGCAGTATTGGCTATTTGGAATCTACTTTCTTCTCTCCTGCTGCTACTACCCTCTGGCTGCTGGTATCTCTGGTGGCAAAGGTAACATGAGTAACTGGCCACTGCAGCCATATCCTTGGCCTCTCCCATCTCTATTACAGCAGCCTAAAAGCCCAGACCCAATGGGGGATGCCGTCTGCACCTATTATCCTTGTGGTGTCCTGAAAAGTAAGATCTAAGGTCAATGGAAGGAAGAGAGGAAGCCAAACCTGGATGCTGCAGCAGATAGCTTGTGTTTCCTTCCTTCTTTCATAGTTTCCTGCTCTAAAGTTCAGAGCAGGTTGGTTTCTGCTCCTTTCTGTTCTAGAGGGGGTTGGCACAGTTTCATTTCTAATAGAAAGTCTTATAAATTCTGCTCCATCTATCTTCCTCTGTGGAAACTTTCTGGGTCCTTGAGTCTCCACAGAAATAGAAAAGTGACACACCAGTTGGATGTACTTCAAAGACAGTATGGTAAAGGAAAGACTGAGTCCTAGTGGGCTGGGGAGGAGAAAAACTTTTTTCACAAGCAATGGGTGGTAGAGGCTTTAAGGCAGTAGATATGGTCCAAAGTGGGATGGGGATGGGGGAAAAAAGGGGCAACAAAGAAAGTACTGAGACATATGCTCTGACTGTGGGATGTGAAACTGCTTTGATGTGGACCTGAGTGTGGACTGAGGAGCTTAGGGAGAAGACAACAGAGATAGTAGAATTCTAGGGGGTATCTGGAGCTTAAGAGGATTGGAAAGCAGATAAGGGGGACAGAACTGAGGAAGAATGATTAAAGAACTGGACTGGCATCAGGAAAACCTTGGTTCAGACTTGGCTTTCTTCACTTACTATTCTGTGACACTGGACAGGTCATTTAACCACTGAGTCTGAGTCTAAGTAGTATTTACTTATGTAATGTCTACTTTGAAGATTGTTGGGTACGTCAAATGAGATTACATAGGCATCACATAGGTAAAGTGCCTTGCATGCCTGAATAAGTTACAGTTGCAATGATCATCATGCTGATCCCTCAAATATGCTGAAACCAGAGGTGAAAGCAATTGGAGTCAGTGTACTCAAATGTGCAGGTAGAGTGGAAAAATACGTGGAATGTCTTTGGTAGAAGTTTGAGGACCAGTGAATGCCTAGCTACTTGAGAGGGACATTTTTAGGTAAAATTTGATAAGGAGGACCATGGAGGTCTGGGTTCCTGTCTATCCATAGCTAGGGATGGAATGGATAGCAAAGTCTACTCTGCTATGGAGATCAGGGGTCCTCAGAGAAATGAGGACTTTTTGACAGCAGCTAATAGGTAACAAGTTCCAAAAGCTTAGCTGAGAGATCAGGCCCCAATAAGGTAGCCCTGGGCTAGATGGAGGAGCGCTAGGCTTCTGAATAGTGAGACTTTACCATTTCTTTCTTTTTTTTTTTTAATTTATTATTATTTTTTTAAAAGCAATCGGGGTTAAGTAACTTGCTCAAGGTTACACGGCCAGTTATTTCTGGGTGTGGTGCTGAGTATCTGAGCCCGGATTTGATCCAGGTCATCCCGACACTGGAGCCAGTGCTCTTACTTGCGACTTTACCATTTCTAACTTGACTCAGGGAACATCTAGATGGCACAGTAGATAGAGCATCAGGCCTGGAGTCAGAAAGACTCTGAGTTCAAATCTGGCCTTGCTGTGTGACCCTGGTCAAGTCACTTAACTCTGTTTGCCTCAGTTTCCTCATCTGTAAAATGAGCTGGAGAAGAAAATGACAAACCATTCTAGTATCTGCTGAGATGGTGAGTTGGACATGACTGAAACAACTGAATAACAATGACAAAAATAACAAAAGCTTGACTGATATCATGCTTCTGTTTTCTGGTCATTTAATGCCATGCCTTGGCCCCTCTAGCCCTATGAACTCCTTCCCTCCTTCCCCAACTTCTTCCCTCCCCTCTCCTCTATTCTGCTTTCCATCTTTAACTCTGGCTACAATAACCAAATTAACACTACCATTCCAGGAAAGGACATGCCAATCAATTGTTTTATGACTTGAGACCAAACCACTTCCCCTGGTCACCGTTTCCTTATATATGCCATTTTCCCCTGTAAGAACACAAGTTCCTTGAGACAATGGAATTGATTTTTGTATTTGTATACCTAGCACTTAGCCCAATCCCTGTCACATAGTGAGTGCTTCACAAATGCTTTTTCATTCATTCATTCATTCATTCATTCATTCATTCATTCATTCTCTCTTAAAATATAGGCTTTCTGGTTACAATTAAAAACCTTTGAAAGGGAAAAAAAGATATAAGATACAACTAGACAAACAGAGTTGTAGAAGGAGTCTGACCACAGAGTACCTGAATTTAACCAAGAGGTATAACTGGGGAAATTCATCCACAGTGCATGTATCCACATGTATTTTAAATGACCCACATGTCATTGCTATGCTTTGAACAGATGGAATTTTGGAAAATATCCAAGGATATATGCAGTAACTCTCACTTATCATGAGAATTAAAATTCCAGCCCTCCTTCCAGAAAGTAGATGAACCCCCCAAACAGCTGCTTGCATGAGCATTTACATTTAAGCAGGTATATTTCTGGAGCAAGCTGCTCACTATACATCCTGAGGGGGATCAGTGGTATTAAAAGCAAGAGACAGTGTGCCAATGATGCAATACCCTTTGGTCAAAGCTTTAGACTAAATGGCTATTGACATCTATAACTTCTTCTCTCCTGAGAGCTGCATCATTTGACAATTGACTAGAAACTCAATCCTGGCTTGCAGAGAGAGGAGCCGGCATGTATTTTTAGAGCCAGAGGAGGTTCAAAGTGAACTCAGTCTTCTAAGAGAGAGGGAGGAAATGGGCCACTCATTATTGAGGGAGGTCAATCCCTTGAGAACAGGTAACTAGGAACACCAGCAGTGAAAGCTGGGAGGGAGACAACTGGACATTCAAAGGTGGATATTTATGTTATCATTAAGGGAAACCAGGATATTTGAAATAATAATAGCGAATGTAACAATAAATAGCATTTATATAAGGCTTACTATTTGCCAGGCACTATCCTAAGTGCTTTATTATTATTATTTTGTTTGATCTTTCCAACAGTTCTAGGAAGTAAGTGCTATTATTATCCCCATTTTACAGATGAGGCAACGGAGGTAAGCAGAACTTAAGTGACTTGCCTAGGGTAACACAACAGGCCAGGTTTAACTTAGGTCTTCCTGACTCCAAACCAGGCTCTCTATTCCACTGTGTCACCTAGATAAATGCCCTGCAGAGTCCATGACTGGTAAAACTAACTTTGTCTTCTTAATCTCGGTCATTCTACATCATGAACACCACTGAAAAAGAAGGCGAAAAGAGAAAGGGGAAACTTCATGATATACTGAAGATACCCCTAAACTTCAGTGTTTTTAACAATGACAATTAATGTATAGGCATTTGATTTGAAAAAAGTTGGTGTAGCCTAAAGAAATTATCCTGTGGGATGGGAAGTGGAGAGGGCAAAACAAACTAAGAGATGTCTGGTCATGCCTAAAACTGTTCACCTTAACTATTAGGCAGGTGGGAAAGAAGGATGTGGAGGTATTTGTAGATGATGGGTCAATGTTGCCCAAGATTTCAGGACTAGGTCTGAATGAAACAGAGGCAGGAAGTACAACCTGAATGAGGACAAAACCCTAGAAAACTAGCGCCATCATCAAGGATGCGACAGAGGCAAAAATGGAGTTGCCAATGAAGTAGGGATCTCACCATCTGGAGATGCTCTGTTCAGGTCCCTCAAGAACCCTGAATATGGACCAGAAGCAGTCCTCTGCCTTCTGAAAATTTATCTTTGGGCACCTCAGCTTTACCTGTGAGCCAGGATTGTTCCTACTCCATCACTAAATGATGTATCCTCTAGGAGAGAAGAGGATATTGTATGGGGGTGTCTACTAGAATCGTCTGGATACTAAGTCTTTTGCTTTTAAGACCAAAGCATAGGGAAGTACAGAAAGAGCTAGGCAAGAGCTTCAAGTTGACTTACTCTCCTGAATCTATTGAATAAGAGCTTTGACAATGAGCATCTAAGTGATAGGATGGGGAGAACTGCTTAACTGCTTTTAGGTTCTACCTAACCCAGCTTACCCATGTGGCCATTCAGTTATAATAATAAACAATTTATATAGGACTTTTAGTTTTTTTTTATCTTATCTGATCTGCACAGCGATCCTGTGAAGTATTTCTATTCCTATTTTACAGAGGTTTAACGTGGTAACATGACCTGCTCATGGGCATGTAGCTAATACATGTTGGAGGTAGAATTTGAATCAGGGTCTTTCTGACTCCAAATCCAGGACTCTATATGCTACATAAACTGGCTCACACAACCAAGGGCCCTTGTTCTACAGGGAGAATTATGTCTTGGTCTGGAGTCTAGCATGTCTCAATTGCTAGGAGATCTTGCAATAGAAGGAAAGGTGAGAATTTCTCCAAGGAATTCCTTGCTGAGAAGATGTATGAGCATAATTTTCCAGCCCCAGGGGAAGTTCAGGAACAGCTCATGCTCAGAATGACTCTAGACTTGATATATTGAGCTCCTCCCCTATACACTGCAGCCCAGTTCTAAGTGATTTTCAGAAAGTTTCTTTAAATTGCATGGGTTTTTAAGCCCTCAGATGCAGACATCCCGTGGGATATTGATGCATTGTTAACTTTCTGAGCAGGAGGGAGAAGTTCATGTCTTAATGGCATTTTACCCAGGAAAGGAGGGATGAGGAGTTGGAATCAGACATGATTTCCAAAGTTAAGGAGAAAAATGGTTTTGATCAAATGAAGTGATTTCAGCCAATGATGGTAAAGCAATACAGAATGACTCCTTTGTTGCTGTTATAATATTATCACTGTGAATATCACTTTAAGCATTTATATAGATTTGGACAAATTGTTAAGTCTGCCTATGGGTGGCTACTTTTTTGGGGACAAATGAGTCATCTATTGCAAAGATTTAGGTGAAGCTGGAAACTGGGCTGGAGCCAGAGTGAAAGGTTTAATTGGGCCTATAAGTTAGTCCCAGCAAATGGACTGAGAGTTAGAAGTGCTCTAAAGTGAAGACTTATGGAAATTATAAGAAGGGGAGCTAGGTTGGAAGCAAAAGTGAAGAAGATTTAGGTTGGAGGATTGGCAGGGAAGACCATACTCCAGACCTTTTCCCCAAGGCAGCATGAATGACATTTAACTGTTCACAGAGACCAGGCCTAGATGGTGGGTGAGAGTGGGGTTAGTGAGCCCTGAGAAGTTCTGTTGGCCATATATGGTTAGTTTAGAGATATCTTAAGATGAGATTCCTGTCTGGGCTCTGTAACTCTTCAGCTCTGCCCCATGAAAGTAGTTTTATTTTTAATTTGTTATTCTTAGTTGCTAGTAAAGTCCTTTTTTTTTTTTTTAAAGCCAATCTCTGTCTCAGGTGACTCAAGGGAAGAAGAGGAAATCCTGTCCAGGGGAGGGGAATATGGTGAGCAGGAGAGGATCTGACATCTGCTGGAGGGCTTTGGGAGTGTAGCCACTTAGAAAAGCACCAGGAAGAGAAGGGAGGCCTGGGCACCGTCATGTGTCTATGACTATTGTTCCCTGTCTCCATAGGATTGCTTCTTATAATTTTTGCACATAAAGAAGAGAGTTAATGACTGGGCCAACCCATTTCCAACATATTTTTCAGGGAAAACAAGGAAAAACAGACTTGGTCTTTCACATGCTGGAGACTCCCTGATCAAGGAACTTCCATTTTGGGTGAATTGCCACAATATCCATGCCAGGACAATCATATGTCACTAGCAGTTCATAGGAGCTTGAACTTGGTATAATCCTTTTTTTTTGTAGATGAGAAAATTGAGGTTCAGAGAAGTTAATAATAATAACTAGCATTTATATAGCATTTTAAAATTTGCATAATATATCATTTGATCCTCACAACAATCCTGGGAGGTAGGTGCTGTTATTTTCCCCATTTTACAGATGAGGAAACTGAGGCTGAGAGAGGATAAGGGTTGCACAGGATCATAGAACTAAAATGTATCTGAGAAAGATCTTGACTGTATGTCATGTATTCTATTCACTGACCCCACCTGGATGTTTCATAGGGAGTAAGTTGCATAACCTTGGGTACTCAGTCCATATGGGCCAATAAGATTTTGTGTGGATCATCATAATTATTATTATGGGTGATACATAGATACTGCTTTAAGCATGACAAAGTCCTTTACTTATTTATTATCCAGTTTGACTTTCACAATATTATGAGGGAGGCCCTGCAGGTATTGTGACCTCCCATTTTGCAGATGAGAAAACTTCAGCTCAGAGAGGGAGGTGACTGGGTGTAATAAGAAAAGTACTGGATTTGGAGCCAATAGACCTGGGTTTAATTTCGGCTTCTGCTGCTTACTGCCTTTGTGATCTTGGGTAAGTCACTTAACCTCTGTAGGACCCAGTTTTCTCTTCTGCAAAATGAGATACCTTTCATCTCTAAATCTGTGATCTTCTGACTTGGCCATGGTCACACAACTAGGTGTTGGAGACAGGATTTGAACCTGTCTCCTTTGAAGGGCAGGGGGTGGCACAATAGATAGAGTGCTGGGCCTGGAGTTAGGAAAATCTGAGTTTAAATCTGGCTTCAGATACTTACTAGCTGTGTGACCCTAGGCAAGTCACTTAAGCCTATTTGGATTTGTAAAAGCTGGAGAAAGAAATAGCAAACGATTCCAGTATCTTTGCTAAGAAACATGCCCCTCCCCACCATCACCAAAAAAGGGGGGGGAGTCGTGAAGAGTCGGACACAAGGGAACGACAATCTATTGATGACAAATACAGATTATGGGGGGAACCCAACGATATTGTTCTCAAGCTGGGCACTGGGCCCATATCAAGAATTCTGGAGACTATTGGAGACTTCTGCAGAGGGAATTGGGAAGTCAAGATAGCCCCAGAAAACCTGACAGAGACAGCCAAGGTCTTTACCCCTTCCAGAGATGATACCAGTTTAAAGAGCTGCCATTCTTCTAGCACCTGGTCAATAATTTGTAGACTGGGATCGGATCCTTTGCAATGGCTACTGCTGATGCCATGGCTATTTTTAGTGCAGATATGGCATCACATCTGGGACAATTACAGGATGCTTGCCAGGCAGCTCTGCAAGCTGGCTGAGGCCAGAAATGGCAATGGCAATGTCTGAGGGTCAGAGCAAGGAAGAGGAAAATCGTCCCCTGTTGGGATAAAAATCAAGGCCATTTGAATTCGAGGAACCTCAGGGATGGAAAAGTAGGGGTGGGGCTTCCTTGGCTGGGTGGCGTGTACCACAGCTGCTATACTCACTTAGCTCAATTCAATGAATAATAACTGTCATTTATATAGTATTTTAAAATCTGCAAAACTTTTATGTGCATGATGCCACTTGAACCTCACGACAGCCCTACATTTATTCTTATCCCCAATTTGCAGAAGAGGGAACTGAGGCAAAAAGTGGTCAAGTGACTTGCTCAAACATTTAAACAAGTCTGCCTCTCTTCTGATCGACCTTTTGTTTGAGGGAAGCCACATAAAGTAACTCTGGCCTCTCCAGAGCCAGGAGGTTCTGCTCAATTAAAAGCCAGCTTGCCAGGAGGCAATGTTCTGAGGGTACCTGATTATAACACAATGTTCTGTGCAGCCACAGATGCCTCGGAGCAGGGCCTCAGGGAGACTGCTGATGAAAGAGAGAGAAAATAGACAGAAATTTCCCTTAGTTTCTTAGGAGGACATTGCTACCCAGAGGAGAACAAGTTTGGCCACAGTGTAAGAGCCATGATTTGCTGTTGATCCGAGTCTCTGACAGATCTCAGCCTTCTTTGTGGGGCCTCGTGTTTCCTTCTCAGAAGTGATCATAGAACTGCGACCTGGTGAACCCTCGGAAGAGTCCATGCTACAGAAGGGGCATTTGTGGGAGCTGGGCACAGATACTGAACGTGTGCTGAGACAGTTGCCGTGCTCCCAGGCAGCCTTTTCCAGAGCTCTTCAAGACCTTTGTCTACTGACTTTGAGGGAGAGAAGGTTAAAAATAAACTTGGTGGTGAGACTTTATTTTTAAATGAAGAGGAAGCTATTGTCAGGGAATGACCTAAGATGACTTTTCCCAGTGAAGCAGGAAGATAGTTAGAGAAAGACTATCTGCAGTTTCCTCTGGGATAGAAAAAATTCTCACTTGAGTCTTTAGTGTACCCAAAGACCCAATAGTAGCACCCATATCCACAGGGTATAATTTGGATGGGAGTGAGTGGGGGGGCAGGGAGAGATAACCTAGGATAGAAACTTAATTATCCAAAGTGGGTAAGAATTAACTAGGTGGTACAGTGGATTAGAACACCAGGCTTTGACTCAGGAAGATCTGTGTTCAAATTTGATCTCAGACACTCACTAGCTGGGTGACCCTAGGCTAGTCACTTAACCCTGTTTGTCTCAGTTCCTTCATCTGTCAAATGATCTGGAGAAGGAAATGACAAACTATTCCAGTATATTTGGGGATCACAAAGAGCGGAACATGACTGAAAAACAACAAGAACTAAGGAACATCAGCCCTGGTGTGGGGCAGAGCTGTAACTAGGAGCCTTTGCA
The DNA here is from genome assembly GCF_028583685.1 of Petaurus breviceps papuanus. Taxonomy (NCBI): domain Eukaryota; kingdom Metazoa; phylum Chordata; class Mammalia; order Diprotodontia; family Petauridae; genus Petaurus; species Petaurus breviceps. The sequence continues at coordinate 2,029,165 of NW_027185612.1, read as the reverse complement.
CCTGAGGCATATTTAATTGGGGTTACTACCATGGCAGTGACACAAGATAGTTTACCACAGGTTAGATTAAGCTGGGGGGAGGGTTGTGTTTCTAGAGTCTGGCCCATATCCACTCCAGGGGGGAAGGAGGAGATAGACCTCGGGAGAGGAGCATTATAGCAAGGGGATCCTGTGACCCGAGGTCTGTAGTAGTACAGGCTGGCAGAATATCCCGAGGTAAAGCAAAAGAACACCAGTTACCTTAGGAAAGAAAGCACTTCCTCCCAACCCTCCCCATATCATCAGGCAAAGCCCTGACTGCCCCCTGCTAGTTATAACTCTGAGTAGGGGATCTGAACACAGATTATTTTCAAGAATAAGATAAGGTACTGAAAGAACCAAGGGAAGAATTAAGGGACAGCAGGTCTAGCTTCATTTTCATTCTAATAAGCATCAGGCAAAACTTCTACTATGTAATAATAACTCTCAGTTACATAATTTTTAAGGTTTGTAAAATACTACCCTTATAATAACCTTGTGCGGTGGGTAGGACTAGTATTATTGTACCCATTTTGTAGAAAAGGAAACTGAGGCTTTGGGAAGCTAAGAGACTCACACTTGATTGCAAGGTTATTAAGTATGGGAGGAAGGACTCTAACTCAGATCTTCTGCCTCCAAAGTTAGTTCTTTATAGTCTCAGATCTTCATAGACAGGAACACTGTGACAAATCCAATACAAAATAGTTTAGCACAGAATTTTAGTAAAGACTTTAGTAAAATCTTGTATGGTTTAAGGAAAATTGACTTAAGGATGCAAACCTATTTGGGCATCTGCTATGGTTGAAAATGTCTTTCCAGTTCTTACCCAGTGTTTTTCTCCTCCTTGGTCCTCTATAAAAGAGGAAGGAGGCAACTTCTCATTGGTTTTTCTTTGAACTTTCTTGTCTTCAAGCAAACATATTCTGTAAAGTTACAAGTGTACTTCTGTAAAGTTATCATTTCCAGTAGCTACAAAGAAAGAGACAGGAGGCTTAAAAAAACAACAATGAGGGAAAAGTTTATTTTATTTTTAGTATGCATTTCTATAACAGTGGAATTAAAAAATGATTGCATATGAAATTGCAAATCTATTATGTACAATTCCTTTTAAATACATAGTCATTGTGTAAATTTCTCTCCTCTCCCATCCTAGAGATTGTTATCATTAGACACAAATATATATGTAAAATCATTCTATACATATTTCTATTTATGAGTTCTCTCTCTGGATGCAGACAGTGTCTTCCTTCATGGGTCCTTTGTAGTTAATTCAAGTATTTGTAATAGTCAAAATGATTTAGTTGCTCAAAGTTGTTCTTAAAACAATATTGCTGTTACTGTATATAACATTCTCTTGGTTCTGCTCATTTCACTCTTCATTATTTCATGCAAGTCTATCCATGTTTTTCTAACATCATCGAGCTCAACATTTCTTATAGCACATAGTATTCCATCACGGTCATGTACCACAACTTGTTCGGCCATTCCCCAACTGATGGGCATCCCTGCAATTTCCAGTTCTTTGCCACCACAGAGAGATCTGCTATAATTATTTTAGAACATATAGGTTCTTCTCCTTTTCTCCTAATCAAATGTTGGTGATGTGAAAGAAATGAACCACTAATTTACTATTGGTAGAACTGTGAACTGATCCAACTGTTTTGTAGGACAATCTGGATTTATGCCTAAAATGTTATTAAACTGCCTATACCCTTTCATGATCAGGGACAATTTTTTTTTTAAGCAATCGGGGTTAAGTAACTTGCTCAAGGTTACATGGCCAGTTATTATTTCTGGGTGTGGTGCTGAGTATCTGAGCCCGGATTTGATCCAGATCATCCCGACACTGGAGCCGGTGCTCTTACTTGCTATGCTACCTGGACGCCCCACGATCAGGGACAGTTTTAAAGTGACAAGGAGTATTAGACTAGAATCACAGAATTTCAGAGTTAGAAGGACCCTCAGGGGCCACCCACCAGTCCAACCCACACCTCAAAAAGTATCTCCACCAACAAGCTAAGAAGTGGCTCTCCAGTCTTTGCTTGCAGCCCCTCAGATGAGGTAAAGCACACTACTTTGGGGAGCAGACCATTCCACTTTTTGAGAGTTCATATTTTTAGGAAATTTTCTTCCCAATATGATGAAATCTAGGCTTGCCTCATTAGTACTCTCCTGCTGTTCCTAGTTCTGCTGAAAAGGACCTAATAGAACAAATCTAATCCCTCATCCATATGACAGTCTTTCAAGGACTTGAAGACTGCTATTAATCACATCCCCTCTGAGTTTCCTCTTTTCTGGGCTAAACGTCCCCAGTTTTTAAAATAGATCCTCAGAGAGTATGAAATCAAGGTCCTTCACCATTCTGGTAAGGGAGGGGAGGTATAACCTGCAGATCTGAATAAATAAATTAAAAAATATCATTTGTTCTATCATTCATTTATTTCTTCATTTATCAAAGAGATATCTCCCCCCAAATTTCAAGGAATGGGGAAATAAGGCTATGTGTTTGTCTTAGTCCTAAAACCACAGAGGAGTGTGGCACTGGTGTAATTCTTCTTCCTAGGAAGAAAAATCTTCATATTTAAGTTACTGCCACTGATTCCATGCAGCCTCTATTTATTAAGCTGGGCTGTTCCAGAAGATCAAGGGGCAAGAGTGTGTCAGTAAATGTTTAACAATTGTCTCTCCAAAAAAAAAAATGCATACAAGTCACCATTTCAAGACTAATCTGTTATTAACATTTCTCCATTACTTTCTTAGGTCTAGAGAATCAACATAATAACAAATTGATTGATAGTAGACTAATTTGTAGCATTTGTTGATTTCCAAAGTGTAGATATTTACACTGAAAATTCAACAACCAGCTTTCAAAGACTAACTGACTCTAGCATACCATTGGTCAAGGGGCACAAAAAAGAGGCTGAAGAAAATAAGGAGAGAAGGAAATATAACCCAGGCTTCTCTAAGGGACCTTTTGAGCATGCTCGGTTTGGCTAGCATGGAACTTCCGGTATCCTCTACCATGTGGGTGGAGGTAGCCTTCTTTCTCTGGCTTCCTGTGTCTTGAAAACTGATGGGATGGAGGCATTTGCTCCCCCTGCCCCCATCTTTTTGTCTGAACTCTTTCTGGTGACTCTTATCTGCTTTACCCAGCGTGGATGCCATGAATTGAACCAGAAGAGGAGAAAGATTCACCTCCCTCTGTTTCCCTCTCTTTTACCCTTGCCTCAGAGGAATAATATTGGCAGTATTTTTTTTTCTGTTCTGTGTTTTTGTCCTCACTTTCAAGTGCTGGAAGTGATCTCCATGGGACCCAGGAGTTTTCACCTTCGTGACCATAGAGTTTAGATTGCAGATAGAATTGTGCAGTGAGCCAGTTGTTTTGGAAGCTCTTAGAAACAAGGGTGCCTGTATTTGAGCCTGAGAGCAGTTTTTGGACTTGGAACTGGGAATGTGCTTTATGGGAACTGAACTAAGCTATGAACTTAATCCCTTTCCCCTCCCCAGAGACCAAGGTACAAAAAATGGGGAGGGAATGGTGCCTTCCACATGTGGGGGATATAAGTTTGTATATTTGTGATTGTACTTTTGAAATGTGATATTTAAAAAGAAATACAATTTGGGGGGTAATTAGTTATTTTATTAATAATGATAGCATTTTAACAAAAAGAGGTCAGTGGTATTCTTGAATTTCAAAAACAATCATGGTTGCAGACTCCCCTTGGTTTATAAGCCCTTGGAAGAGGGGTGTTCCTGAGAGTGGCAATAAACTTTTATTGGTTAACAATTAATGAAAGAATGAATATTACAATGAAGGACTGGACCTATTCTATTGAACTTTATGTCATTTACTTCTAAGTTACCCAGCTTTAGGCAATCTATACATAAGAATCTATCTTTACCCAAGTCCGATTGAGTGGAATTCACCTTAGATTAGAGATTCCTTGCAAGATTGGGTGGGGTCTTGAGGAGATTGAGAAGAGTTAATTCAACATCCTTTAAGAGACTGAACTTTGAAATGAGGACTATAGAAAAAGGGGAAACTTTGGATCTCTCCAAATCACTCGTTATTAATAATTTCTCTCAGAAGTAAACATTCCTTTGTAAAAGTTTCTGTGTTGTTGTTTAGTTTTTTAGTTGTGTCTGACTCTTCATGAACCCTTTTGGGGTTTTCTTGGCAAAGATACTGGAGTGGTTTGCCATTTCCTTCTCCACATCATTTTACAAATGAGGAAACTAAGGCAAACAGGGTTAAATGACTTGCCCAGGGTCACACAGCCAGTAAGTATCTGAGGTCAGATTTGAACTCAGGAAGAGGAGTCTTCCTGACTACAGGCCCAGCACTCGACTTCACCATCTAGCTACCCATATATTAAAAAAGTGATAATGTTAATTTGTTGTTTTTTAAGTCAATATGCAGCTGATAGAGATGCTTATGTTTGGTCTAGTGGACTCTGTTTCCATTTATGTTTGATACCACTGACTTAGAGAATGCTCAGGGGAAAATACCAGAGATAGCTGAAGGCAGAAAACCAGGACCCACGTGGAAAGATATGATTGCTGTTGTCAGTACAAGTGGGACTAAAAACAAACCAGCAAGACCTCTGAAGGGCTATTATACATGGAGACAGGGCTGGAGGATGTGGGCTGATCCTTTAACAAGAGGGGTGAAGGGATGTTTTACTCTAACTTTGTGCAGGAGTTCTTCCCTTCAGGTGGGTTGTGAATGAGGAAGGAAGAATCCAAACATAGGATGGGGGTGGTTTGAAGAGCACAACTTGTATTTGGGGACACAGTCCAGATCATATCTGTAGACCTCCACTAAATCATGGAAAGAGCTCTGGATCTGGAGCAAAATAAGCTGGATTCACATCCCCACTTGGTCACTGTGTGACCTTGGGCAAGTCACTTCCCCTCGTTTAGCCTCAGTTACACATCTATAAATCATGAAGGTTGTATAGATGACTTCTTGGGTCCTGTCCAGCTCTACATCTATGATCCTATCAACCAGGAAAAACTGCTCAATTCTCAGGTTCTTGGGAGAGGAAAAGTAGTTTACTTTCAGGTATTCGGAGTGCCATCTGGTGGCCAGATAATAGATGACTCTCTGGTCATTAAATTATTTAGCTAATCAATCAATCATGAGTGAGCCAGTTCCCTACTCTAAGTAATAGCAGAAGGCAGAGGGAACAAGCAGATGTGGGTGGATACTGTTCTTGTAGTCCTACTAAGCACATCTCTACCACATACCATTCATCCCATACCACCTGTAACACACATAATTTGTGGGAGCACCTGGAGATCTTCAAGCAAAAAATTAAGGAAACTGAGTTAAGGGTGGGGAACCTGTGGTCTCAAGGACACATATGATCCTCTAGGTCCTCAAGGATGGTCCTTTGACTGAATCCAGGCTTCACAGAACATATTCTCTTAAGGATTTGTATTCACTCAAAGGGCCACCCTTGAGAACCTAGAGTGCCACATGTGGCCTCAAGGCTACTGGTTCTACACCCTCTGGTCAAGGCACTATCTAATTAATGAAATAAGCTAAATTAATAAGTAAATTAAATAAGCTAAATTAATTAATATGTTAACTATGTAAGTTAATTGTTAACCAGACTTGCTGAGTAGCAACATAATCTAAAGCACATAGGACTGAAAGAGGCCAGGAGAAAGACAGATAAAAAGATATGAGGAGTTAGAGAAAGACACAAAGTGGTAAAGGGAGAGAGATATGTTCCCAGGAGAAACTGACTCTAGCAAAGTGATGGAGACCTTGTACTGAAACGGACAACCGAGCAATAACAAGACAGCAAAGCCAATTACAATTTGATAGCAGTGTTTATTAGCTGGCCAGCTGGCGACTGCCTCCCAAGTAGGGAAGACAGCCTCAAACCTTTTGCAGAGCAAATTTTTATAGAACGAGATGTGGCTAACAACAAAGTGTAATTCCAAGGGGGTGTGATGCCATTTCTAGGGAAGCCTTGATTACCTAGCAAAGCCCTGGTTACAAACAAAGCTTTGGGCCTTTTCTAGCAACACAGGTGGAAAGTCCCTAACTACTGCTGTGACCTAATAGGTGGTTTCCAGGGACTCTGGTGGGGCCCCTTCTTGCAGGTTGTGACTGGGAGGGGACTTAGGTGTCTATAATTTCTGGTGGACACTTCACTCCCCCCTTTTTCTTGTTCATAGTTGAAACTTGGACTCAACTGAGTCTAGGGGAACATAGGTAGTGTGGAGGGCGAACAGCTTGACGGCCTGGATCCTTTTTCCTATAAGGGAGGTTACAAGGGACAAGGGGACCAATTGAAAAGGGACTGGTCCCAAGACATGAATTCTTTGCAATCAGTTGTCCTACTAAGAGTCCAAGAATACAAGGTGAGAGCATAGGGGTTGGAACCAACCAAAGCAGGAATGCCAGGAGCAGGAGCATTAGGACAGCCTCTTAATCTCCAGTTGTAAATCACCAGCTGGCTCTGTTACCCACAGGTCTGGTGGGTCGGGAGGAGCTGTCACCTTGATGTGTGAGTGGTGGATCCAGGCCTTTCTTCCGGCCACCTTAACAGCAGAGGCGTTAGGCACAGGATCCTGGGGTGATGACTGGGAAGTGGCCTGGTACACTGCTCGACTTGAGAAGTCAACTTGAGAAGGGAAATCCTTAGCAATCATACATAACAGCATCCTCCACCCAAAGTACAATAAAAGGTGGGGTACCGAACAGAATCTCAAAAAGGGGAATGAATTTTACACATATACATTCAGTTACAAATGTTAACACTTGCTTAGATAATGGAATAACCACAAATTCAGATCAAAACAGCAAGTTCTTTTCTGATTTACAACTTGTTACATCAATTCAGCAATAAACATGTCTTGTAAATGGAGGTTTTAGTGGGTCTCTTAAAATCACACTAGAGATTTTAAAAATTTCTTCTAAAAGTCCTTCTTCAAAACAGTTTCAAGATTTATAAATAATCACCAAACTCTTATGAAGAAAGTTAGTTGAAAACTTTTAAATGATCTTAAACAGTTTGCATAACTTTCTGTACATGTTCTAATTCTAGATGAAAAATAATATTAGATTTTCCAGTAAGCTAACACGAAAGAGCTCATATCTTTTACTGATTACTTGCTCTGAGCATAGAAACCTGTTATAGAAGGAAAAAAGCAGGGATACGGGACATTCCAAATATGCCAGGAGAAAACATCCTTGGCTCTGTTTAAATTCAGGTAAAGTCACAGATATCCAACCATGCAGTATCTGTTCTACTTCATAGCTAGACTCAGGAATAGGTGGGAAACATTCCTCTTCAAAGGAACCCCAATGGTAAACTGAGCCAGGATGGATCCCATCCCAGACAAAGGCTAAGATTGTCCCTTCAGGCTTTACCAAATGTAGGTTTCCAGCTGTTAACAGTACAGGATCACATTCCCTCTGAGTAGCTAGTGGCATTTTCTCTCAGATACTGATCTAATGTAGACAACTATACCCAAATTCAGACTCAAAATTTAATTATGGTCCCATGTGCTTTTTACCTTAAACAACAAGCTTCACCAATCACAGCTTAGAGCCAGTTATAATTATTTCTATTCTCATGGAATTGCAATAAGCAATAAAGATTTATCAGGTCTCATATGGTAAGGAATTCTATTTACCATCCTTCCTTCTGAAATATAAAACCAATTGATAGAAATCCCTTTCTAATCTCTTGCAACTTCTTACCAAGTTAGGTTCATTTAAAACCTACATGGCTAAAACAAATTCCTTTCCCAGGCTGAATGACCTTGCCTAATAGAGTTTCTAAGGGATCTGGCAGTTTTACAACATAAGGGAAATTTATATGAATTCTAAGCAGGAGAGACTGGGGGAAGGGCTAATAATGATGCCCCTGCTTAGCCAATTCTCATACATGTAGGAGGACTGCTCCGAATGGGCAGAAATAATCAGAATAAAGTTTTCATCCAGTTTCCTCCTTTCCACATACAGTAATCAATTAGGTTTTAAGTTTTAGCATTAAAACAGTAGCCCAAAATAGCTTAGTTAACAATCTTACAAGTTTAAACAATCTTAACTGGAATTTCCTTTTAAACAAAGACAGACTTGGAAAGGTGTGAACACCCCATTTTCTAAATAGCAGATATACACATTACAAATCAGGGTAAGCAGAATTGATAAAGTAACACTACTGGTCTTACACAATTTTTCTCCATCTTTTAGTTTCAACAAAATTCAGATTAAAAATTGCTTTATCTAACACCATTTCTGACTCACAATGATCACTCAGGTTTTTACAATATACAGTGTAGAAATACAACAATAATATAAACTGCAAGATGACATTAATTACATTTCCAAATTACATATAAGAATGATTGATCTTACCAAGTGAAGAGGCTAGTTGACTTCTGACCTCATTTTCTCCTCTCTTTTTCTCATCTCCCCACAGTAGCAGACCCTGGTTAAAAGGGCACTGCTCAACTGGGGAGTGCCAGGAGATTGTAGCCTGGGGCATTGAGGAGAGGTTTTGGGGCTGTGCCTCCCCCCCCTTTTTTTAAACTTCACTGCAGCCCTAGCTCAGTTAGAGCCAGAACAACAGGGAGAAAAATATTAATGGTTCTAACCTCTTACTGTCTCCTCAGCTCTGTCAGAGCTGGATGACAGGGGGAGGGCTCTGTAGCTCTAGCTGAGAAGAACTGGTACCACAAGGAAGAGAATCTTAGCAGTTTTAACTTGTCACTGTGGCACTGGCCTGGTCAGAGCTGGATCACAGTGAGAAGGCACCGTAACCTTAGCCTTATCAGAGGTAGGACTACAGGGAGGAGAATCTTCAGGTCTTCATTCCTTTAAAATTTCAGATCTATGCATTTCCCAAATTACAATACTTCAAGACTTTAAGAGAAACTGCTTATCATGCAACATAGATAATACAACTGTTTACCAGTAAAAATCATGGTCTTAATTTTAAACTTTGAAATAAAAACAATTGAATAACCAATCTGGTGACCTTAAATTCCAATTTTTGTAGTTACACAGAACTTAAAATTTTTTCTTGGTGCCAAATAGTAATCAGAATTAATTCAATTACTTGGATGTATATTCCCAATGATATTGCACAGTTCTCTTTCTGTGACCCAGGAAAGAGTTAAGTATTAGTCCTATTCTAAATTGCAGCTTTGAAACCTACTTCTCTTTGATCATTGAAGTGACTCTTTTTCTCTTAGATAGATCTTAGGGGAGAAATTTCCCATTCTCCTTTTGTCCATCTGTCTTTCTACTTTGAGAACTTGGCTGGAGTCCAAAGAAGTAGAAGGAGAAATGTTTTTCTGCCTACAACCTTTCTTTAAGATACTGTCAATCTTTCTAGAGCAGGTACAGTGTTTCTTACTGCTTGGCTGCTTTTGAATCTTACAGGGTGGCAGATTCAGAGATTTCTTTACACAATCACACAGACAGGATGTACACAAAGCAACACACAGAATACACAAACTAAAGCTAACAAGACATTACAGAGGCATCCCGAGGAAGCCAGTAAGGGCATTAATGCTGCATCCAGCTTAGCCTCTTACTTTACAAGAGTACTCACCAAACCAAGAACACTTGTGTACCAAATTGAAAGAATTTGGGAAGGACTCAGGTTCCTGGTCTGCTCAGGAAAACAATACGAGCCTGGGGCAGAGGAACATCATCTCAGTGGCCACCCCCTTGGTTGGACTGCTTTCCCAGCCCTCCAGGGAGCCTGGACCAGTTGTCAATACAAAGCCAAAGGCTATCTTGGTGGGACCTCCAAGTGAAATGGATAACCAAGCAATAACAAGACAGCAAAGCCAATTACAATTTGATAGGAGTGTTTATTAGCCAGCCAGCTGGTGACTGCCTCCCAAGTAAGGAAGACAGCCTCGAGCCTTTTGCAGAGCAAATTTTTTTTAAGAGCAATTGGGGTTAAGTAACTTGCTTAAAGTTACACAGCCAGTTATTTTTGTGTGGGTGCCGAGTATCTGAGGCTGGAACTGATCCCAGGTCTCCTGACTCTGGGGCCAGCGCTCTTACTCACTGCACCACCTGGCCACCCCCAGAGCATATTTTTATAGAACGAGATGTGTCTAACAACAAAGTGTGATTCCAAGGGGGTGTGATGCCATTTCTAGTGAAGCCTTGATTACCTAGAAAAGCCCTGGTTACAAACAAAGCTTTGGGCCATTTCTAGCAACACAGGTGGAAAGTCCCTAACTACTGCTATGACCTAACAGGTGGTTTCCAGAGACCCTGGTGGGGCCCCTTCTTGCAGATTGTGACTGGGAGGGGACTTAGGTGTCTATAATTTCTGGTGGACACTTCAGTGCTATGTCTGTAGGACCCTGTCGGAACTCAGAAGGAAAGGGAGAGGTGGTATGATTGATGACTGCTGGCCAAGGATGGGTTGAGGTCATAGAATGGAGAGAAGAAAGGAAATAATAATTTAAGTGTTTATCATGAACCGAGTGAAGTGGCGTACATTTTACAAAAATCATCTCAACTGATCCTCACGCCAACCCTCCCTAATTTTTTTACCTGAAGATTGCCAGGTGCTCCCATACATTATGTACATATTACAGCTGGGATGAGTGATGTACACTAGAAATTTGCTTAGAAGTGCTATAGGACATAGATGCTATTATCCCCATTTTACAGTGAGGAAACTAAAGCAGGTGACAAACAAGTGAATTGCACAGTGTCACATAGCTAGTAAGTGTCTAAAGTTAAATTTGAACTCTGATCAAGAACTCTATCCACTGTGCCATGGTAACTGCCTAATGTGAAGCTGGAAGAGCAGGAAATTAGGGATAGAAAAAGAGAGACAGACAAGAAAGAACAGAAATACAGGAGAGGGAGTAGACATGATGTTAGGTTAGGTTGCAGAGGATGGCAGTAGAAAGAAGAGATCCCAGGAGGTAGTTTTTTGAATGGGTAGTGCCCAGAGTATATGTCTAGAGTAGTCTGGTTAATAGAAGCTCCAAGGCCAATTTCATAGGCCAATTTCATTCTGAGCAAACAGATCTCAATAATTCAGGGTCTGCAAAATTCATATGTCAACTTGTTCAGTCCTTCTCCAATTGATGGTTATCCCCTCAGTTTCCAATTATTTTTCACTGCAAAGGAGCTATTACAAATATTTTTGTACACATAGGTCCTTTTCTTTCTTTAATATCTTTGGGGGTATAGATGTAGTAGTTGTATTGTTGGGTCAAAGAGTATACACAGTTTAATAGTTTTGGGGGCATAGTTCCAAATTGTTTTCCAGAATGGTTAGACAATTCATAGGTCTACCTACAGTGCATTAGTGTACACATTTCCCTATACCCTTTCTAGCATGTTATTTCTTTAATGTCATCTTAGTCAATCTGATGGGTGTTACCTCAGAGTGGTTTTAATTTCATTTCTCTAATTATTAGTGATTTAGAGCATTTTTTTACATGACATTGATAGCTTTGGTTGCTTCCTCCAAAAAATGCCTATATATATCCTTTGGCTATTGCAATTGCTGAATGGCTCTTATGTTTATAAATTTGACTCAGTTACCTGTATGGTTGAGAAATGAAACATTTGTCAGAGAATCTTGCTGCCAAGATGTCCCTCCCCCCAAGTTTCCTGCTTTTCTTTTAATTTTAGTTGCATTTGTTTTCTTTGTGCAAAACTTTTTTTTCAGTATCAAAATATATTTTATTCTGGACCTCTTTTGGATCTGATTTAAATCACAATTGTCAGAACAATACAATGCAAAAGGAAACTGTAACAGAAAAATGGGCCTCAGAGGGGTGAGGGGAGTGGGAATTGGGGACAAGTCATTATGATGAAGAAACAAGGCACATTCTAAGTATAATTCACAGGGTTCAAGATAGTATAGAACATCTCTCTCAGTCTTCTTTATACAATAATCATGAGTACTGAATAAAAGTCCTTTAATGAGTACCAAAAAAAACCTGTCTTTGGTTGGATTACATTTTGACAACAGATGTAAGTTAGCAAGATAATAAAAGAAATAATGCAGATGTTTGAGTTCAGTACTGTAGGTAGGCTCATAGAATTAGATCAAAGGATTTGTAAAATTAGAGTTAAACCATTAAAACTACAATGTCAAAGTCAGGAAAGGAAAAAAAATACTTCAATATTCAAGGATTATGGAGCCACGGAATACAGCCTTAAAAATAAGAGAAAAAATAAATGGATAAGTGCACTGGATTAGTTACAACACACAGAATATTCTTCTGAACTTAACCACAAATTAAAAAAAAATATATATATATATATATAACTTATTGGGAAATAAAGCATGCTCTGTGTCATTACTCTGCTTCAACATTGCAAACTTAAAGGCAAAAATGAAAAATATTATGTCTCTTCAGGCTATGTTTACCATGTTTAAATCTTGCCTCTGATACTTACTATTATTGTAATGCTACAAGTATCTTGTGGCCTCAGTTTTGTTACCTGTAAAATGAGGACCTAGATGACCTCTAAAAATCCCTTCCAACTTGAGATCTTTGATCATAATATGAGCTTATGAGATTGGCAAAAATAAGGAAAAAAATGGAAGTAGTCAATGTTAGGCTGCAAGAAGAAAGAAACACTAATGTACTGTTGGAGCAGTGAATTGGTTAAATTATTTTGGAAAGCAATTTGGAATTATACCCCCAAAGTAACTAAACCATTCATACTCTTTGACCCAGAGATTCCACTACTGGGCATATTCCTCTAAGGAGGTCAAAGACAAAAAGAAGTGTCCCAATATATATATTTTAGATTAGTTATTTTTTTGTTTTGTTTTGTTTTGTTTTTTTGCTTTTTGGAGGGCATTTGGGGTTAAGTGACTTGCCCAAAGTCACACGGCTAGTTTTTGTGCTAAGTGTTTGAGGTCAGATTTGAACTCAGGTCCTCCTGACTCCAGGGCCGGTGCTCTTTTCACTGCGCCACCTAGCCGCCCCAAAGTGTCCCAATATTGACCAATCTTGGCCCTGGACAATATATGAGAAAGTGTATCTCTCTCCTTTTTTTTTTTTTTTGAGAGAAAGACAGAGAGAGACAGAGTTAGGTCTTTCCTTAATGTGTATATCATATTGTTTGTAATAAAAAATATAAACAATAGATTATGATAATTTATTGCTTTGATTTGATGGATTTGTTCATTGGTATGGGCACTCTCTCCAATCGAACAGATTACAATATGTCAGCACTTCTTAATACATGCAGTTCTTATCCATCTGGTATCATAAATCCTCCCTTTGAGTTCTGCCTGGTATTCTGGGAATCCCTCTCCAGTGATCTTGACTTTGCATGGATACCAGTGGAAAATACGAATTGTCCATTATTATTCTTCATTCTCAATAGATATCTGACAGTCACGTAGCTCTATAATTATATTTTTTATAGCTCTTCTGTGAAGTTCTTTATGATATGTTATAGTCAACTTATGTCTATCATTCATCTCTAATTGTGGTGCCTTTTGAGTGACTTCAGACTAATTTTTTATTTTTAAGCAATTGGGGTTAAGTAACTTGCTCAAGGTTACACGGTCAGTTATATCTGGGTGTGGTAATAAGTATTTGAGCTTGGATTTTATCCCAGGTCATCCCGACTCTGGAGCCGGTGCTCCTACTCACTGTGCTACCTGGCTGCCCTCAGACTAAGTTTTTGGAACCTATCTTATTACATGCTACACATGCACACACAATAATGTTGATGCTAAACATACATACACACATCATATATACATATGTACATATGTATAAAACATTGTTATTATATATATATATATATAATTGTTGTTAAAAAGATCAGCCTTAACTTCAGGGAGAAACTTGGACCTGATAAAAGCAGTCCACAATTCCACAAATGCAACTTGACCCATTTCCTTTTCTTCAATTCTGGACAAATTACAATTTGAAAAATGCAATTTGACCCACTCCTTTCCTCTTCCTTTTAAATTCTGGTCCCAGTTTACTGTTCATCTACAGTATGTATTGGTATCTAGCTGCTCTGCTTGGTTTTGACTTCTAAAACATATTACTTTCCCCAGGATAAGGTAATCACTAGAAATATCAACAAGATTGCTTCAGTTTTGGCACTCAACACCTCCTCAGTACCCTCAATTGCCTCTCTCTGATTGGAGGGTTGAAGGGCAGAATAGAAACTCCTCCTAAAACCTCTTTTTATCGAGGACTCAGAATTTCAAACCAATTTTTCATTTCCCACCAACGGTTGTGCTTAGTTTTGAGTCCATGATTATCATACCCTTGCACCAAGTTCTCTCTGGTGGCCCCCTCTAGTGTTTTTTAGCCCACTTTTTTGTGTTGTCCTCCCCCATTAGATTGTAAGCTCCTTAAGGACAGGGACCATCTTTCTTTTTCTTTTTTTAAATCTCCAGTGCTTACTACAGTGACTGGCACATAGTGGGTACTTAAAGAATGATCTCTTCTTTGCCAAAACCAGTGGTCTTTTCTCAGTGTCATTCAACTTGATCTCTCTTCAGTCTTTGACACTGTTGATCATTCTTACCTTCTTGATACTCTCTTCTCTCTAGGTTTTCAGAACACCGGTTTCTCCTATTTCTAGTTCTACTTATCTGACCTCTTCTCTGTATCCATTGTTAGATTATTTTCCACAACATGCTCTCTAACCATAGATGTCCCCCAGGGTTCAATCCTGTGTCCTCTTCTCTTCTCCCCTCTATACCACTTTACATGGTGATCTTGTCAACTTCCGTGGATTTAATTACCATATCTATGCTAAGAATTCTCAAATTTGCTTATCCTACCCCAAACTCTCTGCTGGCTTTCAAATGTACATCTTTAAGTGCCTTTCAGAAATCTCAAGATTCTCTGTTTGGCATTCATAGCACTTCATAATCTAGCCCCTTCCTACATTTCCCTTCTTCTTACACCTTACTCCCTGACATGTACTCTTTGATTCAGTGACACTGGCCTCCTGGTAATTTCATGAACAAGACACTTCATTCCTTGACTCTGGGCATTCTTCTTAATTACTCCCATGTCTGGACTCTTCTTCCTCTGCCTTGGCTACTGATGTCCCTTGCTTCCTTTAAGTCTGAATTTAAATCTCATCTTTTACTGGAAGCTTTCTCCAACTCTTTTAATTCTGGTCCTGTTTCTTTCTTAATTTTTTCCTGTTTATCCTGTATATAGCTTGTTTGGTATATTTTTGCTTCCATGCTATTTCCCCCATTTGATTGTGAATTCCTTGAAGATAAGGACTATCTTTTGCCTTTATTTATTTATTTTTTTGTATTCTTAACACTTAGCACATCTGGCATATGGTACAGACTTAATAAATATTGATTGATTGATTCATAAGGAATCCATCTTTGATTTGGATTCTATGCTAGACACTGTCCATAACAGTGGGAAATACTTTTGACAAGCATATTTCCCTGTTTTATATCTTGCTTGATATTGATGATCAGAGAGTTAAACAAAGTTATCCCCGTTGTCTTATCTCTCAATATGAATTTTTAAATTTTAATTAAATTATTTATTTTTAGTTTTTGACAATCAATTCCATAAGTTTTAAATTTTCTCCCCTCCTCCCTCCCCAAGATGGCTTGCAATCTGATATGGGCTCCACACATGCTATGAATTTTATGATTTTTAATGTGTGCATGGGAAATATCTTGTTGGAGGAGAGATTTTAAGGCTGGTTTTGTTCTACTGAATTAAATGCCTTTTTTTTTTTTAAAGTAAGCAAACAAACACAGTGGGATCTTGTAGTCTCTACACCCTTCTGTGACTATAAAGACATTCTCTGATGTAAACTATGATTATGTCAGGCTGCCAGTTTCTTTCATCAAGGATGCCTTTGATACTTTTAAAGACAATTTTCCTGAAGATTTTGTAGAGACAGCAAAATAAGCATATGGTTCAGTATTAACTGATTTTTTTCTCTACTGATTTTTTTGGATAATTATAAGCTCCATTATTTTTCCAAATATTTGCCATCTTCCCTTATTTCAGATATACCCCAGGCTTTTACATTCCTCAGAGCCATTAAAGTGATCAACACTGACTGCCTCTGTATATAATAGGTCCGGTCTAGCTGCTTTTCTCATATTTGCTTATTTTGTGCGATTTCTCCTTGCTTATGGAAAACACTGGAGACTATGATGTTGGGTTCAGACATAGTGATTCCACTGTCATTGTTAGAGAAAAGACTTTGTTATAAAACTGTTGTCAGATTTTTTTCCATTTCCCCTTGTTTCTTCCCTACCCAGTTTCATCCTTAAATACCCTAAGCTGATCTGGCTTAATTGGATCTCTCCACAAGCTTTTTTGTAAATTTGTTTTTTCTTTTGCAGATTTTTATGAGGTTATGCTTCATGAGGTTATTCTGCTCAAAATTTCCACCATTCTCTCTGTAAGAAGTTTATATTCTACCTTACTGATGATCTTGACTACCATAATTCTGTTTGGCAAAGAAAACAAGTATTTTCAGGCTGAGGCCGTTAGTAGACTTTTTTGGTCTTCATGTGGCAATTTATTTACATTAAACTTCCAAAGGAAATAGTGATAGTTTATGTTGGCTTTTACTCTTTTAGCTACTTTCCAGCATTTGTATCTTGTAATATCTTATATATTTCAGGTTAGAGCTGTCTCAGATGCAAGCCATAGCTAAATCTCATTTTTCTTTTTTTCCTTCTCATTTGGTATTGATTTTGATCATTACTCTCTAACAAGTTGAAAGTCTTACTGAACATACACATCTGACTTTGAAATAACTCCCACATTGGTAACTAGTTGTTTCTTGTCTTAGAAAATGAGAAATTTCATTTTTTGATGATGTTACCGTGTCTTGTACCTTCTTGAAGAAAGCATTCATGATCTATAGTCGTAAAGTGAACTTCGATGTTGTCTATAAGCCTTTGGTCTTTCCTCTCTCATTTCTTACCCTTGAATTCTCTCTCTCTCTCTCTCTCCTCTCTCTCTCTCTCTCTCTCTCT
>NW_027185612.1:1996666-2012062 GCF_028583685.1 Petaurus breviceps papuanus | reverse complement strand
CTCTCTCTCTCTCTCTCTCTCTCTCTCTCTCTCTCTCTCTCTCCCTCCCTCCCTCTCTCATTCTCTCCCTCCCTCTCTCATTCTCTCCTTCTCTCTCCCTCCCTCTCTCTCTCCACACACACATTCAAATTTCTCTCATACATACACACACACACATACCAAATGTATATATGAATATATATTTGCCATCCTCCTATATAGTCACCTTTGAATTGAAGTCATTGAATACTAAAATATTGCTGATTTAATTTGGGCAGGTTCTTGCCGAAGAGGTTCTTCATAGAATTTCTTTTACCTTTTTATTCTCTACAACAGATGTTGTCACAAGCTGTAATTGTCTTCATGGTGGTCTTTCTTCATGCTATCATGGTTTCAGCAAGACCTGAGTTAAAATCTGACCTCAGACACCAATGAACTGTGATCCTGGACAAGTCACTTAGCCTCTGACTTATTTTCCTCATTTGTAAAATAAGAAAATCATAGCACCTATCTACTAGGGTTGTCGTAAGGACCAAATGACATCTTTGTAAAACTCTTTGTACATCTTAAAGTGCTATATAAATGCTAGTGATTTACTATTATTATTTACTTCTACTGTTACTGTTACTACTATTACTGCTGCTGCTGCTGCAGTTACTACTACTGTTCAGTGACTAGTGCTGCTTAACAGCAAGAACAACAACTACTACTACAACAATATGAGGTGACCAAGTATTCTTTGAAGTGGCATTTCTTGTTGCCTTCAGTTACACAATTCAACCCATGCCACCTATCCCTTTTATAAATTCTTTGTCTCTCTAAGGAGAAATTGTAAGCCATCCTCCTGTTTAGTTGTAACTACCCTTTGTTATCTGATTTTATTTATAGTGAAAATGTCAGAAATGATATGATATGTCTACTTGTTTGTCACTAGACAAAAATCTTACACTAAACAGAGTACCAGCAGCTAAACTATGATCAAGGGCAGCCCCCAAACTGTGATTCTTAGTACCCTCCTTTCCTTTTTCTACCACTCTGTCACCATTATTGCAAAAGTGAAATGAGGCTACATAGGACTGAAGATGGTTTCTATTTTTCTTTGTTCCATGGGGTGCCATAATTAATGAATTCTTCATGACATGACCAGCCTATTGGTAAGGGCCTTTCTATAGTTATTCCCGTTCTCAGAAAGCAATCACGATGTGTTTCCAGACTTATGCATGGTTTCATTATCACAGTAGAACTTGAGTTTGCCTTCCCCTTTAAGAGTTACCCCTAAATCATGATAAGGACTTTTGTATAACTGCAATAAAGAATTATTTTTCTGTCGAGAATGCAGTAATGAATAGATAATGTCAATAAAGCCAACAGGAATAAGAAGAACTGGGTTATTTTAGACATAAAAGCAAATGTTCTTCATCCTTTGTTCTCAAAGAGGACCAATGACATCAGAAGGATGATGTCTTGACTTGCAAGTGAATTGGATTTAAGTGAGGCAAGCTATGCAAAGTAATCAGCCTCATTCTCTCCTCCCCAGGCATCTGAATCCAGTGGCATGACATAGGTGAGGATGACTGGAGAGGAATGTAGATGCAGTGGGAGACCTTGGCCTTTTAAAGCTCTTTCCCAGGTCTCAGTTTGTCTCAGGCAATACACATTCAGTGATTTAAGGCTAGGTGAGTAATAAAGCAAAAGAAGGCCTTGTTGGCCTACTAAAAAAATCACTATGGGAGGGGAAGACCCTCAGAGTTTCTGACCAGAACAGGAACTATTTACACTCTCTGAGCCATCAAAACCTAAACAATGACCAAGTGAGGCTCAGCCTGGGACCTATTATTGGTCAATCAGTGAAAGTCAGAGTGATTTGGGTTTAAGGAGTAGTCAAGTAGCTCTATTTGAATCCCAATGGCTTTATCAAAGCCTGGTTTCCTAGAACTCTATCTCAAGAAATAATAAATGAAATTACATGGGACAAAGGAATTATTTGTTCCAGGTTTTTTTTAAATGGTAGAATAAATAAGTAGGGAAGGGGAAAAATCTAGCCCATAAACCCCAAGATATCCTGTGAGGCTTAAGTAATCAAGTTCATATTTCTTTGGGCAGAGCACCCACATGTAAGGATATGATTCCCTATGTATACAAAGGGAAAAGAGGAGAAAAGGAAGCAATAAAAGAAAGAAGGAAGGAAAGATGGAAAAAGCAGATGTAGGCAGTAGCCAGAATATGGTGAGACATAGATTAGTGCAGGCCAGTGACATAAAATACGTTAGATCAGACCAGAAATGGGTTGAAACAGGTGACTGACTTAAGGGTTAGTTGAGGTTAACGGGGTAAGATGCAATCAAATTAGACCTGAACAGTGAGGTGCTGTCCCTAGTACCCTGGATAGCTCCCAGTGAGTGAAGGCTTCTAAGGAAAGATTAAGTAAGGTCTTTGCCCTGAATCCTAGACTTACTTGGTTGGCTTTAGTCTCTACCTAGAGCTCAGTTGAGATCAGTTCAATACCGGCAATTTTTCCCTGATGGAGTTGGATTCACAGGTCAGGGAGCCAGTGTTTTTTGGTTACAGAATGCGATATTTGCTCAGTGAAGGACAGATATTTGGTATTTGAGGAAACTACTAGAAGCAAATAATATAAACAGTGCTTATTTCTAGTTTTGAAAAATAATTAAATACATAAACCAGTGGTTGATTAATAGGGGCAGGGAACCATGGATTAAAGTGAGAACAAATTTGTTTTTGTAATGGAGAGTAGCATAGCCATCTAGGTTGTATTGCTGTCTGATCTCACAATGGGTCTATGTATTTGTGTGTATCTGAAAGGGGGAGGTAATGTGGTTTAGAACTTGTCAGTGAATCAGAATATTGGGCTGAAGAAACCTGAAGAAAGAGGAGAATATTTGGAATAGCTTCCTTGGAGAGTGAGAGTAAATTAGAGAGGAATAGAGTATTTGCTTTTCTGAAGTGAGTGTCCAGTTGAGATTAGATAATATAAATTTGTAGTGGACATCCTTTATCCCTGAAGAGTCCAGTTGTATAATACAGAATAATACAGTCTGGCAGAGGGGGGAGGTCAGTTTGTCTAAGTGAGAACAAAATGGATGAAGGATCAGAGGGAATCAGCAAAAAATGCTAGAAGATTTGAGTGATGATGCAGGCAGAGGAATAGATCAGAGGTGAGAGTGAGTAGAGAAGAGAATAAGGAGTAAAAAAAACTCATAATAAGTAGTTTGTTTAATAGAAAGGCCAAAAGAGTACATTCAGAGTAGGATTGGAGAGTTTTCCTGTAACCCAGGTGAGGTTATAATTTCTCTCTCTCTCTCTCTCTCTCTCTCTCTCTCTCTCTCTCTCTCTCTCGGCATTTGGTATATATTTTTTCCGTGAGCATGTATGCATGTATCTCTCCTTTTTTTCCTTCCTTTTTCTTAAAGCAATACATGAAGCTGGGCTCTGATCATGTATATTGACAGATGTAATAAGAGGCTTAGGATTCTATGTGGGAGTTGAGAGACCCCATTACATAGGCCAGTAGGTGCCATTGTATTTGAATTCAGAGGCTTTCCAACAGTTTTCCACATTATCTGGGGTCCAGCGCTGGATATGGTTGGGTCCTTTGGCTTGAGATCGAACAATGACAGTCCCTCGGGAAGCCAGAGATGGGTCCTCAGAGAAGAAGTTGAAAGGGCGAAGCAAGAAGCCCACAGAGTTGCCAGGTGTGGCTGTGTTAGGGATGTCCTCAGAGTGTGGAATGTGGAGGAAACCCACTGTTACCCAGGCTACCAGGTCCTGTAGGAAGAAAGGAATGGGAATCAATTAGGTATATATGGTTGGCAATGAGGAGAGAGCAAGAGAGTTGAGGAGAGAGCAGAATACTGGGATTTGGGCCATAGGACATTGGTAGGCATGGATTGTTTCCGGAAATATCCCACTAAATCCCAAGGACTTCCTGTGTTGACATCTAGGCTCAACCTTACACTATCGGTCAACCCTTTAATGACCTCTGAACCTTATCCATATATCAGGGCCAAGAGACTTCCCCAACATATTTCTCCTTCCCAACTCTGTTTCAGACCTTTGGCCTGATAATAAAAATGGAATTTCCAGAGTCCTTCAGAGGGATGTAGGATGATAGATCTGGAACTGAAAGGGGCCTTGGAGGCCATCTGGATTTTTGAACAGATGAGGAAATGGAGGCCCATGGAACCTAACTGACTTTTCCAAATTCAAATAAGTAATGAACATCTGAAGAAGGATTTGAGCTAAGTTCTTTTCCATCTAAAGCCAGGGTGCTCTTTCTTTTTGTATGGAGGCCAGACATACTGATTGGATGAACTATGCAGAAAGCTACCCTGAGGAGAGGGAACTGGTTCAAGTGGAGCATATTGGGGTCACATACCAAAGTCAAAGAGTTAGGTCTCAAGGCAGGACTTCTAAAGGATGGGGTGAAGGTCAGGCAAGAATGGAATGGGAACTGTACCTCATTCTCAATGTTCTCATTATTGCGTAGAAATTCTTCAAAAACCACAGGTGGGTCCCAGGGATCATTCTGGTTGTAGATGCTGCTGCTAACCAGCTCAGACTCCCTGTATTTGGTCACTGCCAAAGGGTACCTGCAAGCCAGGAGAGAAGCCAGGAAGTTTAGGATGTTGGGAAGCATCTAAGCCCTTCCCAATCAAGGAGGTTGCTTTTAGTGGGGGAGCTCCATGTCCACTCTGAGGCTACAGACCTTTCCCCAATCCCATACCCTTTTCTTTGTCTCCAAGGAGATGCCTCCCTAATCTCCAACCTTACCATCTCTCCCACAAACTCCCTAATAGAAACCCCTATCTGGTTGTCTTTCTGTCACTCAACATGTCCAAAAATATGGACTAATCACAGTCCCTTCACAGTCTTCCTCTATTGATGGCATAACTATTCTCCAAGTTACCTAGACTCAAACCCAGGAGGTTATTTTTGACCTCTATCTTTCATTTCCCTCTCTTTTTTTTTTTTGGAGGGGGGAAGGCAAGGCAATTGGGGTTAAGTGACTCGCCCGAAGTAAAATAGCTAATAAGTGTTAAGTGTCTGAGGTCTAATTTGAACTCAAGTCCTCCTGATTCCAGGGCCGGTGCTCTATTCACTTCACCACCTAGCTGCCCTCTCTCTTGCACTTCTCATTGCTAATCAATTGTCAAGTCCTAGCTAGTCTATCCCTGCAGTATCCCTAACCTTTGTCCTTTCCTTCCTATTCCTAAATCAGGCTTACATTTTATCTTTGTGGTGTAATTCCTGTCTGGTTATGTTTCTTCCATTTAGTATACAGAATTTTCAGAACTCTTTGCAAAATGGAAGGGTCCAGATTTTGTTATGTTTTTAACTTTTATTTTTGGTCTTGGCTTTTTTTTAAAAAATAAAGCTATACCAAGTGTCTAGATTAAACAGACTACATTTCTAAATTTAAAAGCAAAAATCTTCCTAAACAAACCAAAACAACAAAACCAAAAATATTTCAATTGCCTTGTGGTTGTTTTCTCTGACTTCTGTCTCTCTTTACTCTAATTTTATAATCGTCAAACACTTATTTAATGCTTACCATGTGTGAGTTGCTATGCTAAGTGCTGGGGATATAAATACAAGCAAGAAGACAAGCTCACTTCAGCAAGCTTATATTTTAGTGGTGATGACAACCATAAAAAGAAGCTGAAAAAGGTGAGGTGGGAGAGGGGAGAAAGTGCCTAGTTGGGGGCTTGGCAGAGAAAGAAGTTTGAAAAGTTGGGAGCAGAGCTGGGGGAAAAGAGTGAAATAGTGAACATGGTTGGTCTGGGCACTTCTTTAAAATGGTGGTTCTGTCAATTACAAAGGACTCATGATGGAAAATACTATCCATATCCAGAGAAGGAACTGATGGACTCTAAAAGCAGAACGGAGCATGCTATTTTCACTTTCTTTTCTTTTGGGTGTGTTTTTCCCCTTTGGGTCTCTTTCTTCTTTCACAACTGTGACTAATATGGAACTATGTTTTACATGATTGCACATATATACCCTATATCAAATTGCTTGCCATTTTTGGAAGAGGGGAGGGGAGGAAAGGAGAAAAATTTGGAACTCAAAATTAAAAAAATAAATGTTAAAAATTGTCTTTATATTTATTATATATAAATTGAAAAAAATTAAAATGCTATTTTTAAAAAAAATGGTGGTTCTGTCAGGAAGAGTCTTCTTTTAAATGTGAAACTCTGATCATGTAATTTCTCTATTCCAAGACCTTCACTTTCCTACAGAATAGCATCCAAGAACCTTTCTAGTAATATTCAAGGCCTTCCACAATCAAGGTTCACATGTGACCATATCACTCCCCATATTTGCTTAAGTATAACTTCTTATTATCTTCAGGAACAAATAGAAACTGCTTTAGCATCTGAAAACCCATTAAAACCTGCTGCCAGGGGCAGCCAGGTGACATAGTCAATAGAGCACTGGCCCAGGAGTCAGGAGGACCTGAGTTTAAATCTGACCCCAGACAATTAACACTAGCCATGTGACCTTGGGCAAGTCACTCAACCCCAATTGTCCTGCCTTCCCCCCTCCAAAAAGCAAAACGAAACAACACCAACAACAAAAACAAACCCCAAAACTTGCCACCAGCTTACCTTTCAGACCTAAATACAAATTGCTCCCCTTGACAATTCTAAAGTACAGTCAAACTGGCCTTCCTACTGTTGCTCATAAACAGTACCCCATCTCTTACCTCTGGGCCTTTGCACATCTGTCATGCTAGGAATGGGCTCTTTCCTGTCTTCTGACTCTTAGAATCCATAGCTTCCTTCAAAATTCAGTTCAAATGCTACCTTTTCCATAAAGACTTTCCTAATCCTTTCAATGGCTATCTAATAATAGAAATAAAAAAAATAGCTAGCATTTATATAACATCTATGTGCCAGACACTGTACTGGGTGCTTTAATAATATTATTTCATTTGATCCTCACAACAACCCTGGGGGCAGGTGCTTATTATTACCTCCATTTTATAATTGAGGAAACTGAGGCAAACAGCAGTTAAGTGACTTGACCAGGGTCACACAGTAAATATCTGAAGCTAGATTTGAATTCAGGTTTTCCTGATTCTAGGTCCAGCACTCATTCTACTGCATCACCATCTTGCCTCCCATCCCACTCATGCCAATGATTAGTGAAGTGAGAAAGCTGGTCTTGAAGTCAAGAATACCCAAATGTAAGTCCCATTCTTGGCACATATAGGCTGTGTGACTCTGGACAGGTCACTTAACCTCTCAATATACTCTCAAGGTACTCCAAGAAGATAAACTGAAGAGAATATACTGACTAGCATTGGTAGAGGGAGTTTCCTTGCCGGGGAATTCTTTACACCAATAAAATCACAGGGCCAATCTCTATCCTTATCTATGTATATATTGCCCTTCTCTCTCCTCCAAATATCATGTCCTTGAGGGCAAGAGGTTTTTGTCTTCCTATCCCTCAGCAGTGCCTGACACAGAGAAGGAGCTTATTAAATGCTTGTTAAGTGACTGACATACAGTTATCCCTTCTACATTGTGACTTTTGCCATCAGGGTTTCAATATATTGTGGACTGGGACAAGAAATTAAATCAGAATTTTTTGGGAGCTTTGTGGAAGTCACAGATGACATGTGAAGGCCAATAGATGACAGAAAAAATTTAGAAACTCAGAAATGGATTTTATGTTTATATAAAATATATGTATAGCATTATATACATACATGTAAAGCATTATATAATATTATGCAATATATTTTAGCTAATACTAACATATAATATTAATACTATTAATATGAATATATAGCATTATATAATATCATTCCAAATTTTACAATAAGATACTGTAAACACCCCACAAAAGAAGAAGAAAAAATTCAAATTTCTCTGGTACAAAGAGAGGGCCAAAATTTTTTATGTAGATTTTCCAGATTGTGTACCTCTAGCCCCCATGATGGAGAAGGGATGATTGTACCTTTTGATTTTGCCAACCTGGACCATTCACTGTTTCCTGAACTCTTGCCATACTTTGTTGACTCCACGAATGTTCCTTACTCTTTGAATATGCCTCCTACCATCTTAGACTATTGAAGTGTTGCTTATTCTTCAAGATTCAATCTTCTTTATGCAGTTATCTCAGATCCTCTCCTGTCAGGAGTAATCTCTCCTTCCTCAGGCTTGTCATAAAATTTTTCAGTCCTCCCCCCCCCCCCCCCTCTTATCACAGTCAGAAAGATCAGGGTTCAATTTACATTTTGGATGAATAACATTTGTGCATGTCTCTTCTCCCTTAGTAGACTACATGCTCCTTGAGGGCAGAGATTGTATCTTATTTATCTTTGTAACTCTCTCAGCACATAGTACAATGATTTGCACACAGTAGGTGATTTACCAAATGTGTATTGAACTGAATTAAATTAAAACAGCTGTTCTTAACATTTTTTGTGTGTCATGGAACCCTTTTGATAGTCCAACAAAGCCTATGAACTCCCTGTTAGAATAATACTTTTAAATACACAAAATAAAATACATAGAATTACAAAGGAAACCAATTATATTGAAAGAAGGATGTAATTTTTCCTTTTTTCATTCAAGTTCATGAATTCCCTGAAATCTATCCACAGACCCCAGGATAAGAATTCCCAAGTAAGAGAAAGTTCTCTTCCATTACCAGCATGCTCTGGGATCCTGCCCTCACCTGGCCCAAGTGACTGCTTGTTCTTCTTGCCAACCAGGAGGTAGCACTTGGTCAGCCATGGAATGGAGTTGTATCCGGTAGCTACGGCTATGACCCCAGGGGTTCTTCTTGGGACTGGTGAACAGCAGAAACTTGGGTAGCTTCCGGTCAAAGCGGAAGGCTGCTTGGCGCTCCCGGTGGCGTGGTGTCTTTTCCAGAACTGGCTGCACTATGTAGTGTCCTGGGCTCCAGGGGTTGGTGATGTTCTCCAGCTTCATCCCCATTGTCTCAAAGCCATTCCTGGTGCCTGGGTGGTGTGAAAGGAAAATTAGAAGGAACATGCGTTGGTCTCACTTTAGTGCAACACACTACAAATCCTATAGACAGAAAGATCAGGGTTCAAATCCTTCTTCAAACACTCCTTATGTGACCCTAAAGAAAGTCAATCAACTATACTCTATGCCACAGTTTTCTTATTTGTAGAATGAAAGGGGTCAGACTTGACATTTTTAAAGCAGTGGCCTGCTGGAGCTGACTTGAGAAGCCCATTGCTAAATTTTCAGTGTGAACACTTATACCTCAGATATCAGCAAAAACTATGAACCAGAGCTTGGTTTATTAACTTGCTGATTGTTAACCTTTAAGAAAGTGATGGAGAACATATTAATAGTACCAATTAAACTTAAAAGTATGTTATCTGCAATTTCCCCTCCTCAGAGGTTAAACATTTACCAGCACACCCTGCCTTTTAGATCCTTTCCATCTTAAACTATGATCTCATTCACAGTTTATATAGCCAGCTTGAGAACAGCACAGCCTGAGCATTTACTTTGTCCAGAGGCCGCTCTTGGGGGCTGGAATATAGAAGGAATAAAAACCATACTTTTTACACAAATGATTTATGTGTGACAATTGCCCCCCCCCCCCCCATCTGAGTTACATGCTACTTCAGACACTAGCTTTGTGACCTTGGACAAACCTCTTAATCTTTGTTTCCTCCAGTTTTCCCTTCTGTAAAATGGGAATAATAATAATAGCACCTACTTCCTAGGGTTGTTTAGAGGACTAAATGAGATAATACTTGTGAAGCAGTTAGCACAGTGCCTGGCATGCAAAAGATGCTATATAAATGCTAGCAACCCGCCTCTTCCTCTTCATCCTTCTCTTCATCATCATCATCATTGTATTCCGTACTCATCAATATAAGGCAATTAGTTTGATTTTTACAGAGTGAGGACTGGGTGGTTCTTAGAACTTGGTATCCAGGAACTTGTGTCCAGCTTTCACACCTTAGCATCTCTACTCTTTCCATCCATCCTCAGCTCTAATCTCAATGCTGTTTTCAAGCTTTTAGTACAGAACTCTACAACTCTCCATGCATCACATCATCCACATGATCTTAGCTTACCTGGCTCTATCCCAGGGGAGGCTAAACTAAAATGTAGGAATCTGGGCTAGGCAGGGCAGGGAAGATCTTCAAAGATTCTCATCTAGATTGATTCTGCTGTTATTCTGGCCAACTCCCCCAAGTGGTCCACTTCAAGGCATTGAGATTGTTGCAAAAACTGTTTTATTGCTGCATTTATCTGAGTTACTCTGGGGCAAAGGAGTCAAGTTGTGACTCCTTTCCATTGTGCTGAAGATGGCACAAGGTTAGGTGCATCCTTGGAGACCAAAGAGGGTAATCGACCTACCTAAAGGTGAAGTTTCCATCTGGAAATGGTTTGATATCTATAGTATGTAATTCAAAAAGGACACTGACTTTGAGTCAGGAGACCCGGATTCAAATGCCAGCTCTGATTCTTATGAGCTAGGCTACCCTTGGGGGTCATTGACCCTCAGTTTCATCATTTCTAAAATCAGGATACATTATTCTGAGGAATCCATAGGATTCATCAGACTATCAAAGCGGTCCATAACACCACACACACACACACACACACACACACACATACAATATTAAGAACTCCTGCTCTTATTCAATTCAGTTCAACAAACATTGATAAAACACCTACTGTGTGCAAGGCATTTTGCTAAGCTCTGAGGGAGTTACAAAGATAAATACGATACAGTCCTTACCCTGAAGGACCATAAAATTTACTAGGGAAAAGACATGCACAAATGCTATAATACAAAATGTGATATGATAATTACATGGGGAAAAAGGACAGTGTATTATAAGGGAAAGTAGGCTGGTCTTAGAGACAGAAGGTCCTGGGTTCAAGTCTAATTCTGATACAGGGGCTATTGCTGCCTTTCTTTGTATCTCTAGTGCTTATCACAGTGCCTAGCATGTGTGTCTAGTAATTTTTCAGTGATGAAATCATGAAATTTTGGTCATTCTTTGTGGCCACATTTGGGGTTTCTCTTGGCAAAGATATTGGAATGGTTTGCCATTTGCTCCTCCAGCTCATTTTTTTCATATGAGGAAACTGAGGCAAATAGGATTAAATGACTTGCTCAGGGTCATACAGCTAGGAAATGTCTGCAGTCAAATTTGAACTCAGGTTCCCCTGACTCCAGGCTTGGCACTCAAACCACCGCATTGCCTATCTATCCAATGCCTAGCACATAGTAAGCACTTAATAAATCCTTACTGATTTGTCTTGCTTTGACATACTAGCTCTGTGACCATGGGAAAGTCACTTAACTTTTCTTTGCCCCAGGCAACTCTGTACATTATAAATTAAAGAGAATTTGCTGATCTTCATCATTGGAGGAAGTTGCCATAACAGGGAACTCCCTATAATAAAAAAAAAGCTCACCTGTTCAGATAAAATAGTCCCATTGAAAAACTCCTAAGCTACCCCCTCTTACAGACTTGCTTGGGGAGAAGAGCATTTTATAACCTGGAAAGTAGGATGTAAGGAGTGAGACATAATAACAATAATGATGGTGATTGTAACAAAGTACTCTGCATCACACAGTATACAAAGTTCCATCTTACTCTCTCTGGCTACAATGTATATCACCAAAGAGCATCCTGGAGGATTCTGTAGTTTATTGTTCTTCCTCCCTCGATCTGCCATTCAGACAGAGAGTCATATTTGTAACTTTGTAACTTCTGACTTTGCCATCTGGTTGGCCAATCTTGGCCAAACAGGTTGAATGCCACATTCAAGAGCATCTACCATTGTTCCTTCCCACTTACTGGGAAATTGTCAAAAGTTCAAGAGACTAGACTGGTTATAAGAGGAATGTCTACTTGCCCTTTACCATTGGTCTTGTTTGGACTCCAAAGTCCTACCTGCTACATCCAGGTCAACACGATAGTGCACTAAGTGAGTGTGTATGTTGCCCAGCAGGTGAGTATGGAGGCGGGTTCCATGGCGCAGTCCTTCAGGTGTGAAGAAGGTGGCGTGGACATAGCCTGTAGCATGCATCTTGACCTCCATCACCCCATTGTGGTGAAAGATGAAGTCCCACAGGTAGTCATAATTGTAGACAGTTGAGGTTGTCCGAAGAACCAGCACATAGCCCTCGAGTCCCGCATAGAAGTTGAAACCACCACTGAAGTTGGAGTCGAAATGACGTCGGAGGGGCACCCCTGTGGGCATCTCAAACATGCAGAGGGCATTGGGATAGTGAGTGGGGGCATCGGAATCATAGAAGTGGTGGGCATCCAGGAAGGTGGCTGTCTTGGGGCAGTCTATGCCAGGGGCCAGCTCATGAGAGACACTGCCCAGGCCCCAGCCTACATCTATATATTTAGTCTGCATACCTGCAGGTGTGTGGCCCCCATAAAGGGCCACTGCCTCCTGAACACTCACCTCATAGGCAATATGCTCACCCCCAAAACGCAGGTTCAAAATCTGTAACCCAGTGGAGGTACGCATTCGAAAGGCAAAACTCCACCCTCCATATAGCACAGCATTGCCCTCCAGCTGGTAGCGTGGGCCCTGGGGCTCAACCAGGTGGGGACCAGACATAGTAGTGGGTGTAGGGAAGTGACCTCGGGGCTGGTAGGAGGAAAAGAGTGGCTGTTCCTCTGTACCTCCACCCATCTCTCCCTTAGGAGGGAGATCTTCAAGGATCACCACATTGACCTTCCCTTCCTTGTACTTCTCTGCCAACTCCTTTGGGCTCTCATAAAATTTCCCATTGTACCAGACTTGTTCAATCCGCCATTCTTGGGGATCTGAACTCTCATGGTCCAAAAGGAGCTCCAGCCCTGTGGGATGTAAGAAGTAGCCTTCTACAAAGCGTTGCATAATAAACCAAGAGCGGCGCTGGCCAGAGGCCAAGCCTCTGGGGGACACATCGGTGAAGGTCAGACAGTGGTCAGTGCAATTAGGGGACCAGAAGCTTTTGGTGTCCTGGAGGAAATGATGTAAGGGTATGATGGCCTTCATCAAGGTATGGTACAGAAGATCATATTCAACAGATGAGATGGGTCTTGATCCCCAGGAAGGATTATGCCCAGGCCTGGGGGGCAGCACTCGCATGTAAGTGGGCCAAGGCAGGGGTCCCACAGCGAACTCAGTGATGTTGGGATGTTCCTGAGCCCCAAAGAAGATGACAGCTCGAGCCTCTCGCACAGGACGACTTCCTCCTTCATCCAAAAATCTCAATACTTGGTGCTTCTTGGGCATTAGCATCTCGATGAGGAATATGGAATTCTTGGCCATAATACCAGCCTTGGAGGGTGCTAGCTTCAGATCTTTTCTAGCCCAGAGGAAACTCCGCACCACTCGAAGCTCCTCTGGACTTAGGTCTGCAAATACAGTTGCCTTGCTTCTCAGGTTCCAGGAGGAGTGCTCTGCCATCACCACTGTGAAAAAGAGCAGCAGCCCTCCAAGTAACCAGGCAAAGCCTGGGGGCCTTCGTGCCATTGCTCTGAAACATAACAGGGCAGTCAAAATAAGTATGTTATGGGAAAGAATGAATTCCTATCAAGTCCCATCCTCACAGTATCACATTTGCTGTCCCAGTCATGTCCTGCAAAGCTGATGATGTCATTTCTCACCCCGAATGTAACTCCCAGTGCTACCTTTCTATTGAGTCAAATCTTAAGAGTGTTAGGGTTGGAATGGACCTTAGGGAGCTGTCCAACCCCCTTATTTTACAAATGAAGAAATTGAGATCTATATACGGGAAGTGACTTGCCTAAGGTCACACGAGTATTACTTAGTAGAGGTGGAATCAGAATTTGTTTCCTCACTCCAAGCATAGGGCCCTGATCTTTTTGCATTGCCAAGGCCTCTGTGTCTCTGATCACATCTTTAATCAGCTTAATTCCTCCCTCCTCCCTTTCTCCACCATTAAATATCTCCATCAACAGGTACAGCAAAGTTTTCCTGGTCCAGCCTCTATTTCCCATTTCCATAGCCTCCCTATTGATGTAAGACCTCACCTCTCCTCACCTGGATTACCAAACAAGCCTCTTAACTGATATTACAGCTTTTAGCCTTCCCACAGTACCATACCATTACAAGAAAAATGTATCCTAAGTACCATTCAATCATGCTATTCACTTGTAGAAAGCTTTACCGAGGTTGATTCCTTATTGCCCATTGGGCTTGGTCAAAATTTCTCAAGATAATTTTTTGACATCTTCTATCTATAATTCTCCTCCTCTTAAACTCTCAAAAAAAAGGAGTTAGTAGAAAGCTGGTCTCAAATTCTAGTTATATTTAACTTCTCTAGGCCTCAGTTTCCTCATCTCTAAAATGGGGACAATAACACCTTCAGTGACAGTAGGTGGTAGTTACAGAGAACAGATTTAGAGTCTATATAAAGGGAACTTCCCCCCACCATCAAACTTGCTAATGTTTGTTGTCATCCAAAAGAGAGTTGGGAGGCCTCAGGAGGTAGTGGGGGTGTTCTTTGACTAAAAGCTGGATGCCAATTGTCAGGAATGTTGTGGAGAGGCTTCTGGTTTAGGTACAGGTTGGATGAGCTGGTCTCTGAGGTCCCTCACAGCACTGAGATTCTGTGATAGGTCCCACAGGATTACTGTGATCAGTGAATCAGAGAACGGATACAAAGGACTTTCCCAAGCCCAAAGGCCTATGTAAATGCCTGTTATTAGCAATATGAAGTAATAGGGAGGGTTTGAAGGGATCGAACATTCATACAGCATCTGCTATGTGCCAGGCACCGTGCTAAGCATTTTATAAATATTATCTTATTTGATCTTCACAACAACCCTGGGAGGTGGGTGCTATTATTGCCCTCATTTTACAGTTGAGGAAACTGAGGTAGACAGAGGCTAAGTAACTTGCCCAAGGTCGCACAGCTACTAATGCCAGAGGATGCATTTGAACTCAGGTCTTCCTGACTCCGGGCTTGGTGCTCTGTTCACTGTTCCCACCAGCTGCCTCTAATAGGGAACTGGAACTAGATTTGTGATTTCTCACTGGTAGAGGGGACTCCTGGCTGGAAAAACTCCCTCTACTCATGCACGTTGGCACCTACCCTGCAACATATGATCTTAAGGAGTTGCTGTTCTTACTCCTGGCCCCTATCCCCACCCCGAGCATGGATGAGGGAACTTCTGTGTTTTCCTGAGCCTCCTAGTTCCCCAATTCTCTCTACTTTTCTTCTGGTCCTCCCTTCCTCCTCTGGTCCCCCAGCTAGGGGATAGCTCCATTTACCGCCCCCTCCCCTGTTGGTCCTTCCTCTCACCTTCTACCTCATCAGTTTCATCTCAAAGGTGACCCTGGTGCCCCATTAAAACATACCTGGGTACTCTGCTCAGGAACTCTGCTTTTGAATTTCCTGCTGTTA
>NW_027185612.1:1972728-1996266 GCF_028583685.1 Petaurus breviceps papuanus | reverse complement strand
TCATCATCATTCAAATTTATATCAGAATTACAAGATCTCAGTGGTGGAAGGGATATCAAGCTCTTTAATCTAAACTATACCTGAATAAGAATGCCCTCTACAACTTCTACAATGAGCAGGGTACAAACCCTAGCAGATTCATACTAAGAAGGTATTCAGTATAGGTCTAATGATGGATTCATCTCTTTCTCAAGGATCAACCTGGCTCAGTTCAAAGGAGCTCACCACCAGGTTGACTCAACAGTGGTGGTAAATATTTTGGTCACAGAAACCCTCAAACAGCTTCCAATCTACGGAGAATTTTGTTGTCAAGTGGTCATCTTGCCTTTGCTTGAAGACCTTTATTGAGGGGGATCCCATGATTCTGTGACACAATGACACAGAATATCAGTGACATTCTGACACACAAATATCTTTTGGATCCCTCCAATTGTGAGGAGTTTTCCCCCTGACATCAAAGGCAGCTAGGTGGCACAATGGATAGAGTAATAGGCCTGAATTCAGAAATACATGAGTTCAAATCCAACCTTGGACATTTCCTAGCAGCTCAAAATGACATGGTTAGTAAATTTTACAAACAGAACCCAAACCAAGGACAATTGACTCCGTGACACACAAGGCTCTTTCCACTACACTATACTGCTCTTCTACAAATAGATACAAATAGAAACAGAGAGACTCAAGGGAAGTCAGAGACCAAGACATCCAAACAAAAGGAGGATGAATAAATGCATGAAAATATATTGGTGAAGTATTTACTATGCATCAAATTCTATATAGAAACCTGTATATAGAGATCTTAGAGATAGCTGTAGAATCTCTAAATTGAAAGAAAGGTATAGATTTGCCCCTGGAACAAGATGAGGGTCCCAGAGAATCCTGATCTCACATCTGTGGCATCCTGACAGGACTCAGACATGTAGGATCTGATGATGAGGGTGTTTGACAAGATGGGAGGAATGGGGACACAAAACTAACACAAAGAGTGAAGTGAAAAGAGGGGAGATCCTGTGCTCTAGTCTCCATTTCTGATCAGACACATCAGCAACTTCCCTGGGATTGTTTTGATGGTTCACTACAAGTAGACCCTCCATACTTCTCCCCAGCCATTTTCATGCCCTGTCTCCATATACATACTTTCTCCTCTGACCCATTTAAAAATTTTAGCTCTGTCTCTGGCCACTACTTCCATATATGTGTTATTATCCTTTATTAGAATGTAAGCTCCTTGAACTCAGGAACTGTCTTACTAGTGTGTATTTGTATCCCCAGCACTTACCACAATGTCTGGAACATAGTAACCAACTAACAAATACTTTTCTATTCATTTGTAGACCTTAAAAAGTCTGGAGATCCTAATCCCAATTTAAAAAAGCTGGGGATTCTAATACCAACTCATTGAGAAATTGGTTCTGAGAGGAAGGTAGATACTATTTCCATTTAGGATTCTTGGGGTACCCTTGAGGGGTTGGAGTTTCTGCAATGCTATCAGCTTGAGACCTTATTCTGGTGTTTAGACAGGGAGAGAAAGGATTCTGGACTGGAGTGGTAATGGGAGAGCTTCAGAGAGGTAAGGAGATTTGAGATGGGACCTAAAAGTTGTATAGGACTTGGTTAAACAGATAGGCTAGAGGAGGAATGGGGAACCTGTGGCCCTCTAGGTCCTCAAGTGTGACATTTTGACTGAATCCAAACTTGAAGTTTAAAGGATCATGCTTG
Source organism: Petaurus breviceps papuanus (assembly GCF_028583685.1). Lineage (NCBI taxonomy): Eukaryota > Metazoa > Chordata > Mammalia > Diprotodontia > Petauridae > Petaurus > Petaurus breviceps. Next base: position 1,994,547 of record NW_027185612.1, on the reverse strand, counting down.
AGGACCTAGAGGGCCACATGTGACCCCAAGGTCACAGGTTCCCCACTCCCATGGGCTAGGAAAATCACAAGAACAAGTATATGGGTATCAGAATGACATACTTTAGTTGTCATGCAATGAATAGATCAGATTGATTGGAGTAAAAAACTTGTATAGGGGAGAAGCAAGAGATTTGGTAATGGGTATGAGTTGTGGTTTATCTGTTAAGTTAGAAATGGTGGTGAGGTCTTGAGAGGAAGATATTTTGAGGCAAGGAAAGAGCCAGGATAAGACTCATAAAGAAGTAGAAACTAGAGAGATCTGGGACAGCCTTATGTAGCAGCAAAATTGAAGGCAAAAGGAAAAGAGGATGGAAGAGGATAGATAGTGTCTTGGAAAAAATGAACACAAACTTGCACATACTTTGAGAGATAGCGGAAGATAGAAAGGTCTGGTGTGTTCTGGTTCATGGGTGTCACAAAGAGTTGGACATGACTGAACAACAACAACAACAACAATAACAACAACGAGATGATTACCACGAGAACACTGGATGGACAGGAGATGAGCAAATGCCTTGGCTATACAACCCAGGAAAGGTGAGAAAAAAATCTCTACATGAATTTGATGTCCTTCACAATTTTGATTGTCCTTCTTTGGACAACCCCCAGTACATCAATATCCTTCCTACAGTGCAGTTCCACAATATCCCAGGTGTGGCCTGACTAGGATAAAATCCAGAGATTCTAATACTTTCTTGTCCTGGACACAATATTTCTCATAAATTGACGTAAGATTGCATTAGCTTTCTTAAGATGTCCCAGATTGAGCTTGCATAAAAGCCCCTAAATGTTTTTCAAATGAACTTTTGTATGGTCAGCCACTCCTCTTATATCTTGTACTTGTGAAGGTGATCACTTTGAATTCAGGGTAGTCCAATCCAATCCAGGTCAACATGCATTAGCTAAGAGAAGGATCCTGAATTTTTAATATTCTGAGTTCCATATCAAGGGAGGATATACATATAGATTATTTCCCAATCATCCCAGAAAACATCTCCTACAGGTGATGCAACAACAATTTAAGGAAGTAGGAGAACACAAATAATATAGGTTAATAATAAAAGGCTTTTAAGGGGTGGCCAGGTGGCACGGTGTGTAAGAGCATTGGCCCCAGAGTCGGGATGACCTGGGATCGAATCCAGGCTCAGATACTTAGCACTACACCCAGAAATAACTGGCCGTGTAACCTTGAGCAAGTTACTTAACCCCAATTGCTTGTAAAAAAAATAAAGCTTTTGAGTTAAAATAGTTTCCAACAAAACCTAGTATTCTGAGTCACACTGCTAATAAAATGCCAGTTATCACCATTACCATCACCACCATCACCACCACCATCATCATCATCAAATACATCATCATCATTATCATTATCATCATCCTCATCATCATCGTTGTTAGCTTGCAGTGACTGAATCTTCAGCACAGAGTTGACACTACATTTCTGCTGAGCTAAAGCAATATTAAGAGAAAAATAGTGGAGGATGCTGATAAATGTTTAATTATTGGACTCCCTGGAAAAAATGTTTTGCATAAACTTTTAAGCTTAATCTATATTATTAGTACTTTCTTAAGTCTAGCAATCAATACAATGATAAATCAAGCCCTGATTTGCAGCACTTGCTGATTTCTGAGGTGAAAATGAAACAATGGGTTCTGAAGGTAGTGCAACCCTTTTTCCTTCTCCCTTGAATTTTCCCCTTTTGCTAGCTGATGTTCTTATTACAAGATCAGACAACTTTGGTGTCTGAGGCAAAGTTCCCTGTGGATTACTATCAGAGACAGCCATCGATAATGTCAGGAAAAAAATCTTTCCTCTTCATATGCTACACTTCTTTTCATTCTTAAGAAGGCAGGGCTCTTGACTTTGGGGACTGAGGAACTATGGAAAAGGGCAGGAGGTGAACTGGAAGGGGATAGTAAGAGTCTAGACTTCTTGGCTCCTGGTGTCACTAAGATGTGGAGATACCAGAGACAGAGGGAAGAGCCTTTTCTTCTTCCTTGAATCTTTTATAGCATATTGTCCCTCTCATACACACTATGAGTTTATCTTATTCTAATTTGTATTAATGAGTTATGTATGCATCTAATTCCTACTTAACATTTTCTTTATTAGAATGTCACATATGGATGGTGTTGTGCTGGGTGGTAAGAACCTCTGTGTTTTTGGTACTGATTGTCAGACCAAAATTAGCACAAGTGGCAGAGAATCTGTTGCATCTCAGCCTCAGAGGCTGCACTGAGTGCACAACAATCTGCAAACAAAAAGTCAAGCATCATTTCTCCCTCCTCTCTGGTCTTGGCTTGTAGTCTTTTCAGGTTAAATAGCTTACAATCAGTGGTGGCAGCTGACCTTGATGACATTTTCATTTTTGTTGAAGGCAACATCAGGGAAAACAGCATTGCTTCATCCATATGTGGAACCACAGCTTACAATAAATGGAGAAAGTTTGAATGCTGTGGAAAAGTTCATTTGCCTTGGCAGTATACTTTCCAGGGATGTCCACATTGATGATGTATAAACTGTCAGAGCTAGCTCAGCATTTGGGGGGCCCTGAAAGAAAGTGTGGGAGAGAAGAGGTATTGGGCTGCCTACCAAACTGAAGGTCTTCAGAGCTGCTGTGCTGACTTCATTGTTGTATGCCTGTAAAATCTGGACAGTTTGTCAGTGCCATGCCAGGAAACCAAATCTCTTCTACTTGAATTATTTTAGGAAGATTCTGAAGATTACCTGGCCAGAGAAAGTACCTGACACTGAGGTCTTCTCTTAAGCTGAACTGCCAAGCATTCAAACTCTACTGCATATAGGCTGGGCAAGTAGTCTGAATGCCAAACCCATGCTTACCTACAAGATTATTTTACAGAGAACTTGCCCAAGGCAAGCTCTCACAAGGTCTCTTTGAAGAACTTTAGTATCAACTATGAGATATGGGAGAGGTCAGCAAGATGGGTTATGCAAATCCAGAGACATCTCCATCCCAAATGTTCTAATGGACTATTTGTGCCTGACCTGTGGCAGAGACTTCCAAACTCTTATCGGACTGATCAGTCAAGTTTAAACACACTGTACCCTGACCCTAACATCACGATGTTATTGGTCTTCTTTGAAAATGAAGGATGAACAAAAACATTAGAATGTCAGTTCTTTTGAAAACTGTGGGTTTCTTATTTTTTCATCTTCAATACACAGCAGAGGGACTTATACTTTTTTCCTTAATAGTACTTATTTTTTTCCAATTACATGTAAAGATAGTTTTCATCATTTATTTTTGTAAAATTTTGAGTTCCAAATTTTTCTTCCTTCTTCCTTCCCCTTCCCCCTTCCCCTCTGCCCAAACAGCAAGCAATCTGATACAGGTTATACAGGATTTATATATTTTTGATTGCTTAATAAATGAATTTGAATATTTTTGAAATCACTTTTAAGCACTAGGGATGCAAATATAAGCAAGCAGGAAAGTCCCTGTTTTTCAGGAGCTTACATTCTTTACATGCAGTAAGTCAACACATCAAAGGAAAATGGCAAGTGGAGAAGGAGATCTGGAGATGGTCAGATAGTGAGGTGGCAGTCTTGATCTGGGCAAGAAAAGGTGAAAGCCCAGACTGGCCAGAGCAGACTTCAGAAGACTGAGTCACTAGCAGCCGTGGCAGTTTCCAGACTTCTCATTCCATAAATGCCAAAGAGAAAGCAAAAGTTCAGTAGGGAAATCTATTGGAAATGGGTGAGAGAAGAGTGCAGTCTGGCCCCTGCCCCCAGGACAACAGAAGTGGTGGTGTGCAGTGGCTGCAGCTGCTGCCATGTGGCTGCCTCTGAAGCTCCTGGCCTGCAGATCATAGGGGAACCAACCAATTATTCAAGGGGTAAGCTCTTGCTTTGACCTTCTTGGATCTGGGTCACAGTCTTGGGTGGTGGTCCTGGAGTGAGGAACTCTAGCACGCTGGAGTTGTGGTGGCTGTAGAGAGCGTGCCCTCCTCATAGCTCTGACAACAGCTGTGAAAACCCCAGCAATTTGGGACACAGTTCTCTCCACTATAGAAGCAGAATTCTACCATGGCAAAGAGCTCAAAAGTCAAGGGAATTGGCTGGCAAGATGAGCAAACAGAGGAAGAGAAATCAGACCATAGAATGTTTTTTTTTGGGGGGACAAAGAAGATAAAAACATGGAACCAGAAGAAGGCAACAAAGTCAAAACTGCATCAAAAGCCTCCAAGAAAAATATGAACTAGTCACAGGCCATGGAAGAGATCAAGAAGGATTTTGAAAATCAAGTAAGAGAAATGAGAAAAAATTGGGAAGAGAAATGAGAACGATGCAAGAAAATCATGAAAAGTGAGTCAACATGCTGCTAAAGGAGACCCAAAAAACACCGAAGAAAATAATACCTTAAAAAATAGACTAACTAAAATGGCAAAAGAGGCCCAAAAAGCCAATGAGGAGAGGAATGCCTTAAAAAGCCAAATTGGCCAGATGGAAAAGGAATTTCAAAAACTCACTAGGGAGAATAATTCCTTCAAAATTAGATTGGAACAAATGGAAGCTAACGACTTTATGAGAAATCAAGATACTATAAAACAGATCTAAACAAATGAAAAAATAGAAGGCAATATGAAATATTTCACTGGAAAAACCACTGACCTGAAAAATAGATCCAGGAGAGATAATTTAAAAATTATTGGACTCTATGAAAGCCATGATCAAAAAAAGAGCCTATAAATCATCCTTCAAGAAATTCTTAAGGAAAATTGCCCTGATATTCTAGAACCAGAGAGCAAAATAGAAATAAAAAGAATTCACCAATTGCCTCTTGAAAAAGATCCCCAAAAGGAAACTCCTAGGAATATTATAGCCAAATTCCAGAGTTCCCAGGTCAAGGGTAAAATATTACAAGCAGTCAGGAAGAAACAATTTGAGTATTGTGGAAACACAATCAGGATAACACAAGATCTATAATTAAGGGATCAAAGGGATTGGTATATTATATTCCAGAGGTCAAAGGAGCTAGGATTAAAACCAAGAATCACCTACCCAGCAAAACTGAGTATAATACTTCAAGGGAAAATATAGACATTCAATGAAATGGAAGACTTTTAAGCATTCTTGTTGAAAAAAACCAGAGCTGAACAGAAAATTTGACTTTCAAGTACAAGAAGCAAGAAAAGCAAGAGAAGGTAAACAGGAAAAAGAAATTGTAAGGAACTTATTAGAGTTGAACTCTTTACATTCCTACATAGAAAGACAATAATTGTAACTCATGAGACTTTTCCTCAGTATAAGGATAGTTGAAGGGAATATATATGTATACATATATATACATAGAAGGGTGTATGTGTATATATATATATGTGTATACATGTATACATAGACAGAGGGCACGGGATGAGTTGAATATGAAGGGATGATATTTAAAAAATAAAATTAAGACGTGAGAGAGGAATATATTGGGAGGAGAAAAAGAGATACAATAGGGTAAATTATCTCATAAAAAAGAGGCAGGAGAAAACTGTTACAATGAAGGGGAAGAGCAGGAAGGTGAAAAGGTATGGGTCAACCTCACTTTCATTGGATTTGGCTTAAGGAGGGAATAACATACACACTCAGTTGGGTATCTTACCCTTCAGGAAAGTAGGGGGGAAGGGCACAAGAGGGGGGATGATAGAAGGGAGGGCAGATTGGGGGAGAGGGTAGTTAGAAACAAACATTTTTGAAAAGGGACAGGGACAAAGGAGAAAATAGAATAAGTGGGGGGTGGGATAGGATGAAGAAAAATATAATTAGTCTTTCACAATATAACTACTATGGAAATGTTTTGCATAACTACACATGTACAACCTATATTGAATTGCTTGTCTTCCCAGCAGAGGTGGATGAGGAGGGAAGAAGGGAAAGCATCTGGAACTCAAAGTTTTAAAAACAAATATTTTAAAAATTGTTTTTTTTTTCACATGCAACTGGGAAATAAAATATAAAGGCAGCGGGGTATAGAAATCCATCTTACCCTACTAGAAAGTTAGAGAGGTTATGGGGGAGAATATAAGAGAGAACATATTGAGGGAAGGGGTATTCAGTAGGCTGGCTATCTTGAAGTGGGGAGTAGGGGAGAGTCAGGGAGAAAATTTGTGACTCAAAATCTTGTGGAAATGAATGCTAAAAACTAAAAATAAGTAAATAAATTTTTTTTTTTAAAAAAGCTCCTCTATCAAAATCCAGAGTGGAATCCAAATTTCCAGCAGGAAGAAGGTGGGCATGATGGCCAGAGAACCAATGGCATGACTTGGAGGTGGCTGGATAGTGAATTGGAGACTGGATCTGGCTAAGATAAGATATTGACTTGTCTTATCATTTGAATGTAGTCAAGCTAGAAAGATGGATGCTGGCACTAACATGCCTTTTGAATGAATGCACACCAAGTTTAGCAGTCAATCAAAAGTCTTGTTCTTCACCAAGGTAAACGGACAGGAAACAATTTAAAGAGTACCTGCCTGTGCTCTGAAGTCCATGTAGGGGATCACAAGTGGGCTAAGCTTGCTGCAGGTGCTCATGAAGTCTGAAATCTCATTGCCCTATCTTCCATTACAAAGGGAAAAAAAGGTAAGAGATTTGAAAACCACAATGTATAAATCCTCCTTCTAATTCTTTAGAATAAGAGATGCATGTTTTGAATGAGAGTGAGTAAACTGAGAGCATCATGCTACTTTAGCAACCAGGAATGGTTTGGCTTAGGTTGAGAAAGTGTTAACTAGTATGGATGTGTGATGTACTTCCAAGGGGGCTAGTTTCCATTTGAAGAGGACTAGGTGAGATAAAAGGATTGACAGAACAAAGGCCATTCCCTACACTTTCACTTTTTAGCAGTTTTGAGGTAGGACACTAGTTTTTGTGGCGTCTCCTTCTCTTAATCCCCCAGTCAATTGGGCCATACTTTAAGCTTATTTTCCCTCTTCTTTGTATATTCTGATTTCTCCTTCTTTAGAACGGAAGCTTCCTGAGGAAGGGCAGTGACTTATTTGCCTTTTTTTTTGTATCCCCAGGTTTTAGCACTGTACCTGGCACACAGTAAGCATTTAATAAATACTTGCTTATTGATTGTTCATTTTTACCTGCTTGGCTCTCTCTGATATGTCCCTTTTCTTTTCTCTTTTTCTTTTTGGAGGGGGAAAGGCAGGGCAATTGGGGTTAAGTGATTTGCCCAAGGTCACACTGCTAGTAAGTGTCTGAGGTTGGATTTGAACTCAGGCCTTCTGGCTCTAAGGCTGGTGCTCTATTCACTGCCCCACTTAGCCACCCCTGACATGTTCCTTTTAAAAAGGAAATACATATGACTCAAAGTCTGAAGAGTTAGGTTGACTTTGGAGAGAGAGAGGAATATAAGACCAATTTACAAACACCTAGAATAGTCCAGGTTTTGCCTAGTAACCAATGTGTCTTTCTGAAGAACAAATATTATTGCATTGGAGACTGATCAAACCTTGGTCATATTTCATGTGTCAGACATGTACTAGTTGACCTTGGACTAGTTACTTAACTCTCTTTGCCTCAGTTTCCTCATCTGTAAGATGAGCTGGAGAAGGAAATGGCAAACTGCTCCAGCATTTTACTTTTCTTTTTTTTTTTGAGGGAGGAAGGCAAGGCAATTGGGGTTAAGTGACTTGCCCAAAGTTACACAACTAGTTAAATGTCAAGTTTCTAAGGCTGAAAATTCTGTTTTTTGTTTCTGGAGGGGGGAAGGCAGGGCAATTGGGATTAAATGACTTGCCCAAGGTCACCCAACCAGAAAGTGTTAAGTGTCTGAGACTGAATTTGAACCCAGGTCTTTGTGACTCCAGAGCTGGTGCTCTATTCACAAAGTCACCTAGCTCCCTCCTGCTCTAGCATTTTTCAAAAGAAGTCACAAAGAGTTGAACATGATTGAACAAAAATCTATGTGGGCAAAAGTGAGGTCACTGACCCACCAGCACTGGGGAGTATATTCTTTGAGTTGTTTTTTCAGCTGACGAGCCTGCAGTGACTCAACTGTACTCTCTTGCTCACCACAAGAACCTCTTATTTTTGAGAAAACTGACTTGTTTAAGTAGACATTCTAAGAAACAGGAAGCTAGATCAACCTGATTTAGATTAGATTACTGCAAAGTGGTTACCCTACTGTTTACTGGGATCCTCAAAGGGTGTTTTAGTCTGACCATGTTTTAGTCTGGACAGCTTCCATTTTTATGCATTCTCACAGCCTAGGAATTCTTGCGTGAGATCTTAGCATAAGGCACAACAGGTCTGTCAGAGGAATTTGACCTCAGAAGGTCAAGTGAAATAGCTGAGGGGGTAATATGGGAGGAAGGTCAGAAGTTGAAAGAGAAGATAAGACTGGCCAAGGTGAAGTTGGATTGGATGGTAGAGAGATGGAGGTGGGGGAGAGCCAAGGCCAGATAACAGAGGGGGGCAGAAGTCCTGGGGAAAACTGAAATGTCAGGGGCATAAACAAGTTAACTGAGACCAAAGTCCTAGATAGCACAGACATTAGTTTCTTAGGCTCACTCTCCTTCCTACTCCACTTCCTCATGCCCATGGCCTCTTCCTTTAGCTTTATTTTTCTTTCTGGTTTCCAAATTTGCTGAGATAGTGACAGTCACCCCCGAAGAAACAGTTATCTCTCTATCAGCTGTCAGAGTACAGTGATTATAGCACTCAAGCATGGAGGCAATTGGAGGATTTGTGAGAGAAAATTTAAAAAATTCTATGGGAGTCTTGGCTACTCCACCATACCCCCATCATATTCACAGGGGCACAGAAAGGGATTTAAGAGGAATCCCTTGAATTTTAAAAACAAACAAACAAACAAAACAAAACCTAAACCAAACCTCTCCTAGTCTCTACTCCAGGAGGAATCCAGGGACATACTGATATCCTCATCACAATATTTTTAATAACATCCAGAGAACTCTGTGGGCACACCTCCTGTAAGCTTTGGACTTGGACCCTGATCTATTTTTTTTCCACAGACCTTGTTAACCAGAGCTAATCAGGAAAATCACTACTCCCCAAATTACTAGGGTAGAGGATGTTAGGAGTATGTGTGTGTGATGGTGCTGGTGGTATTGAATTCATTGGAGTACTAGACTTCAAACAACGTATTCTTTACTAACTAGAATATGGTCACGTTGAAGGTGTAGCATTAGGTATAATTCTAGGTGTCATGTTTTAAGAGGTACTGACAAACTAGGGAACAGCCAGAGGAGGGGAATTGGGGTTGGGAGACCTAAAATCATGTCACCTGGACAATGATTGAAGAAACTGGGGATGTTTAGCCTGCATTAGACTTAATGTGGACATGATGATTGTTTTTAAATATTTCAAGAGTTCCCATGTGGAAGAGAGGTTAGACTATTCTGTGTTTCTCTAGAGAGTAGAATGGCAACAAATAGGTGAAAATTATAGGGAAGTAAGGTGAATTTATGGGAGGATATGGACAAGGGTTGCACAGGAGGGAAAGGAGTGGATGAATTTTCATTTGATCCATGGAACGAATAGTCACATTGGTAAGGTCATACATAGATCCACTGGATTATTAAAGTTTTGGTTCAACATAAAATGAAAACTTCTTAAAATTATAATTGCATGGAAAGAAGATGAGTTGACTCATGACATGGTGTGTTCTGTCACTTGAAATGCTTAGGCTCTTGTCAAAGGACCACTTCTTATAAAGGGGGTTAGCAGGAACATACCTATCTCAATGCCATGTGTGTGAAACTTCTTATAACAGCTTTGAATCTTTCTAATTCATCAGATGCCCCTACGTGTCTAGTCAGTTACTTGTCTCTACCTCTATAGCCTCTCTTACATGCCCCCTCCCCCTCCTTGCCACTCATATAGCCTCCCCTATTGGGCAATCACCTCCCACTTTTTGGATACTAGAAAATGTCTCTTTTCTTTGAATTAACATTGTATTTCTCCCCCAGTTCCTTAAGTTTTTCCTCTATCTTTTATGTATTTATTTTGGAAATTGGTTTGGACTTTTGTTGCCGCTGTGCATATATGCATAAAGTCATTTAACACACATGTATGCACATACATGCATGTGCACATATACACACATTAACGTGCATATGTGAATGTCTATATATGTGTTATATATGTTTTGGGGAAAATGACATCACTCTACTAAAAAACCCTATGTTTTCCTTTAACACAAATACATAAATTGTCTTTAATATTATGGTATATCATAGTATTATTTAGTATTATAGTATTAGTATTTAATATTATATACATTATACTATAATGTAGCTTAATCTCAGCAGATAAATAAAAGGCAAGGGACCACTTCTCCTTAATTTGTGCCCCAACGATGACACAATTCTTCACCCACTCATATGTTCCAATGAATCTGGAAGCTCCTTGATTTGGAAGTTCCTTCCAGTGATGGAGACTGTGGCTCAACCATGCCTCTCTATCATCTGCAACTCTTCCATGTCCTCCCATTAGTTCATTAAAGGGAGTCGACCCAACATGCCAGAGGTCTTCCTTGTTTTCTCCTATAGCATTCTATCTAGAATAATACTTGCTTACTGAATTGACATATTTCTTCCAACAGTCCTCATTAGTAAAAACAGACTCAGTATCTACCGTGTTTCCCCGATAAGACACTGTCTTATTAATTTTTTTGGACAGAAAAACACCAGAGAGCTTATTTTCAGGGGAGGGCTTATTTTAATGAACATTGACAGCAATTTTAATAAACAAATAAAATAAAACAAATAAAAACAAATAAAATAAAAAATAAACAAATTAATAAAAAAAAATGTACCTTTATTCAATAAGCAAATCACTGGGGAAGAACAGGATGACACGCTCACTGCTGCAGCTCTGATTGGATGCAGCTCGGAGCGCGGCATGTGTTTCACGGGGGGGGGAACGGTGAATCTCAATAGGGCTTATTTTCGGGGGAGGGCTTATTTTAGAGGGATCTTACACAGTAAGGGGAGGGCTTATTTTCAGGATAGGTCTTATTATCGGGGAAACACGGTATGTGAGTACAGATTCTCAGAAGGTTTTAAGAATCTGCATCCACAATGAGGCTTAATCTATGCTCGTACTAATGAGGAATGTCTGAAGAAATGTTTCAGTCCAGTAAGTACTATTCTGGCTTCATTAAATTAGATAATGTTTTCTTAAGGAAAATAAAGGTCTCTGAAAATGAGGCACTAGCTTAGGGACTCTGGGGATTGGGTTCTTTCTCCTTCTCTCAGGGCCCAGGGCCAGTATATTGCCTAGTGTCTTCCTACTGTCCTAGATTCTTCAGCCTGCATTCCTCTCCATAGATGGTGAATTTGATGAACCCCCAGACAAGTTTATCTTGGCAAGAGGAAGACTTGGTGCCATTGCAACCAGTATCTACAGCTACACAGACCAAATAAGAGAGTGATAAGCTCTTCTGTTCCAAAGAAAACACCAAGTGATTACAGTTTATTAAGGATCCACAGCATGTGTAATATGTATTGCAATGTTCCTTCCTTATCTAGAGTGAATACTATGTCAGTCACACACTGAAGACCTTTCTGAGAAGTCAACTTCTTTACAGAGATTTTCAACGTGACAAGGGCTAGGTCTGGCATCATGCATTAAATCAACAAGTAGTATCCATGCAGAGGAGGGTGCAAAGGCCAAGTTGAACCCAAGGCCAGCTTCTCATTAGATTTTTAGGTGAGCCAATTGTCTAACCAAGTGAGGGTCCATAAATAATCCTATTTGTTGAGCTCTGCCACTCTATGAGGCCGATTCTAACCCTCACCACTCTGACAGTCCTATTAGGGCAGAGAGTTATATTATAAGGTTCCCACTGGCTTGATAAGTTAAATACAATCCCCTTCTATACATACTTTCTTGTCCTCATAAGTCTTATGGATATATCAAGATGTAGGCCTCAATCTAAAGTTATTTCCTTCTGCATTAACTTCTATTCTCTAGCAATTATAATCTTTATCTTCTGGGAGGTAGGATTAGTGGGGAGGTATCCAGTCTGGTTAACTCCTGCCTATCTTTACTTTAAGCTTTAAGCAGCTTTTCTTTTCACATGTGTGATATACCTTCCAGGCTGTTTTCCCCATCCTCAACCCCATACAAATCACATTCACAGGTTAGGCCCTCAGTGATTTAGTCCAGTTCAAATCACTCTATTGTTCTATACTCCTAAAGCTATAGTAGCTCATGAGCCCCCACTAGTGGTTTTTATCTTTATTATCTAACAGTTGACATAATGAGAGCAAAGTAAAGTCATTTATTGACATAACATAGTAATGAAAATTGTCCATTTTATCTTGTATGACCCTCTATATCACTTTGCTTAGTCATAAACTCTTCCTCATCCTTAGATCAGAAAAGTAATTTCTTCCTTGATTCTTTATTTCTCCCTTTTTTCATTACTTATGGGTAGGTTAAACCAATATAATAAAAATGACAATATTACTTAAATTAATTTACTTATTTGGTACCACATCAATCGAACTACCAAAGAATTATTTTATAGAGTTAGGAAAATAATAACAAAATTCATGTGGAGGAACAAGAAGTCAAGAATATCAAGGGAATCAGTGAAAAAGAAAAATGAAGGAAGGCAGCTTAGCATGACCAGATTACAAACTATATTATAGAGCAGTAGATATTCTGCAATTTTTAAGATTTATATTTATTAAAGCACTTAACTAATCATGTTCTCTGAGGGCAGGGACTAAATTTTATTTCACCTGGCACAGGGCCTTTACAAGTAATTGTACCCACTATCATTGATCAAATAAAAAAGTGAAAAACAAATATCTTAAGACATAGTTATTTAGCCTGACAAAACAAATCCCCCCCCCCAATTAGTCATATCTAATATATCTCTATCTACATATCTGTATTTTAGATTTATCACTTCTCTGTCAGGAGCTAACTTGTGTGTTTCATTTTTATTCTTTTGAACTCATGATTTATCATTTCACTGATTAGAGTTCTAAAGGCTTCCATAGTTGTTTTTCTATATAATGTTTATAAATTGTTCTGATTCTGCTCCCTTAATCTACAGCAATTCACAGAGATCTCATTTTCCACTAAAGCTGTCTTTTTCATTACATCATAATATTAGTTCATTACATTGACATGCAGTAATTTGTTTAGTCGTTCTACAATAGGAGGACACCACTTTAGTTTCCAATTTTGGGCTTCCATGAAAGGAGCTATTATAAATATTCTTTTTTCTTTGATTTTTGGGAGATATATCTAGGCCAGTAGCTATGCACAATTTGGTAAATTTCTGGGAATAGTTGTGAAATGTTTTCAAGAACTGAATAGTTTACAACTCTACAACAGGACACTAATGTGCCTATTTTCCCTCTGTTCCTCTAACATTTGTAATTTTCTTCTTTTGTCATCTTTGTCAACCTGATAAATATGGAGCAGAAACTCAAAATTGCTTTAATTTGCATTTTTTCAAATTATTAGTGATTACAAAATCTTTTTCATATGATTGCTGATAGCTTGATTTTTCCCCCTTTCAATATTGTCTGTTCATACACTTTGACTATTGGGGTGTGGCTGTTGGTTTTCATAAATTTGAGTTAATCCCTTATAAATCTTGGAAATGAGACCTTTGTCAAAGAACTGATTGAAAATATTTTCTCCAGTTGCTTGTTTCCCTTCTAATTTTTACTTAATTCAATTTGTTGTGCAAAAACTTTAAAATTTTATATAATCAAAATTGTTTATTTTATCTTTTATGATCCTTTGTATCACTTGTTAGTCACAAACTCTTCACCATCCATAGATCAGAAAGGTAATTTCTTCTTGTGTCTCTAATTTGTTTATGTTGTGATTTTTTACTATCCATTTGTAGGTTATCTTGCTGCATGATTAAAACTGGTTTTAAAAATTTACTATTTTCTTTTTCACCAACTACATGTAAAACATTTTTTTAAAAGCAATCGGGGTTAAGTAACTTGCTCAAGGTTACATGGCCAGTTATTTCTGGGTGTGGTGCTAAGTATCTGAGCCCGGATTTGATCCCCAGGTCATCCCGACTCTGGGGCCGGTGCTCTTACTCACTGAGCCACCTGGCCACCCCTAAGCAATTGGGGTTAAGTTGCTCAAGGTTACATGGCCAGATGTTTCTGGGTGGATGCTAAGTGTCTGAGCCCGGATTTGATTCCCAGATCATCCTGACACTGGAGCCGGTGCTCTTACTTGCTGAGCCACCTGGCCACCCAACAATTTTTAATATTCATTAAAAACATTTTTTTTTAGTTCCAAGTTCTCTGTCTTCCTCCCTGTCCCCCCCCTTGATAGGCAAGCTATTTAATATATATTATACATGTGTAGTCATGCAAAACATTTTCATGTTAGTCGTTTTGTGAAAGAAAACAGACAGAAGCCCAAGAAAAAAAAAGTATGCTTTGATCTGCATTTAAACTCCACCAGTTCTTTCTCTAGAGATGGGCAGCATTTTTCATAATAAGTCTTTCAGAATTGTCTTGGATCATTGTATTGCTGAGAATAGCTAAATCATTCTCAGTTGATCATCATATAATATTGCTGTTACTGTATACAATGTTCTCCTCATTCTGCTCATTTTACTTTGCATCAGTTCATGTAAGTCTTTCCAGATTTTTCTGAGAGCATTCTGCTTGTCATTTCTTATAGCACAATAGTATTCCATCACAATCATATACAACTTGTTCAGTCATTCACCAAATAATAGACATAACCTCATTTTCCAATTCTTTTTTTTCTTTATCAAATGCTTTATTAACTTCTGGTTTACATCATTCATTTCCGCAAGATTTTGAGTTACAAATTTTCTCCCTGTTTTTCCCTTACCCACCACCCCAAAATAGTGATCCCATTGGATATCCTCTCCTCCAATCTGCTCTCTCCCATATTTTCCCCCCTCCCTTCTCCAATTTTCCAGTAGGGCTTGGAGGATCTCTATGCCCCAGTGCCTGTATATATTATTTCCCAGTTACATGTAAAATAATATTAATATATATATTTAAACATTGGATTTTAAAACTTTGAATTCTAGATTCATTCCCTTCCTCCCTTGTCACCCACCCTTACTGGGAAGATAAGCATTTCAATATAGGCTGTACATGTGTAACTGTGCAAGATGTTTCCATAGTGGATATATTGTAAAAGACTGACTATATTTCCCTTCATCCTATACCACCTCCCACTCTTCTATTCTGTACTTTGATCCTGTCCCTTTTCAAAAGTGGGTGCTTCCAACTTCCCTTCCCCCAGCCCACCCTCCCCTCCACCATCCCCCCTCTCATCCTCTCCCCCCCCTACTCTCCTGTAGGGTGAGATACCCTGTTTAGTGGATATGTCATTCCCTGCCTAACCCAAATTCAATGAGAATGAGGTTGACTCATTTCCTTTTGCCTTCCTGTTCTTCCCCTCCATTGTAACCATTTCCCCTTGCCTCTTCTATATGAGATGGTTTACTCCATTCTGTTTCTCTCCATCTCTTCTCATTACATTCCTTTCTCACCTCTTAATTTCACCTTTTAAGTATCATCCCTTCTTATTAAATTGGTATATCCCTCTATGTATTCCTGTACACATATATACACATTCACATATGTATTCATAAGCCCATATACCCTCCTATATAGACACATATATATGTATGTATATAGATATATACACATTTCTATTCCCTTCAACTATTTTCATACTGAGAAAAGTTTCATAAGTTACAATTATCATTTTTCCATGTAGGGATGTAAATAGTTCAACTTTGATAAGTTCCTTATGATTTCTTTTCCCTGTTTATCTTCTCATTTTCTCTTGCTTTTTGTATATGAATGTCAAATTTTCTATTCAACTCTGGTTTTTTCATTAAGAATTCTTGAAAGTCCTCTATTCCATTGAATAGCCATATTTTCCCCTGAAATATGATGCTCAGTTTTGCTGGATAGGTGATTCTTGGTTTTAATCCCAGTTCCTTTGAACTCCAGAATATCCTATTCCAAGCCCTTCAATCCCTCAGTGTAGAAGCTGCCAGATCCTGTGCTATCCTGATTGTGTTTCCCCAATATTCAAATTGTTTCTTCCTGGTTGCTTGTAATATTTTCTCCTTGACCTGGGAATTCTGGAACCTGGCTATAATATTCCTAGGAATTTTCTTTTTGGGATCTTTTTCAGGAGGTGATCAGTGGATTCTTTCAACCTCTATTTTACCCTCTGGTTCTAAAACATTAGGGCAATTTTCCTTGAGAATTTCTTGAAGGATGATTTTTAGCTTCTTTTTTTGATCATGGCTTTCAGGTAGTCCAGTAATTTTTAAATTATCTCTCCTGGATCTATTTTCCAGGTCAGTGGTTTTCCCAATGAGGTCTTTCACATTGCCTTCTATTTTTCATTTGCTTGGATCTGCAACATGCAATAGCATGTTGATTTCTCTTAAAGTCACTAGCTTCCATTTGTTCCAATCTAATTCTGAAGGAATGATTCTCTTCAGTAAGATTTTGAGATTCTTTTTCCATCTGATCAATTTGGCTTTTTAAGGCATTCTTCTCCTCATTGCCTTTTTGAACTTCTTTTGCCATTTGAGTTAGTCTATTTTTAAGGTGTTATTTTCTTCAGTCAGGTTGTTGACTCTCTTTTCACAATTTTCTTGCATCATTCTAATTTCTCTTCCCAATTTTTCCTCTACTTCTCTTATTTGGTTTTCAAAATCCTTCTTAAGGTCCTCTATGGCCTGTAACCAGCTCATATTTTTCTTGGAAGATTTTGGTGCAGGAGTTCTGACTTCACTGTCTTCCTCCTGTTCCATGCTTTTATTCTTTTTGTCCCCAAAATAGGAGTGTAAAGTTGGATTGCTCTGCTTGCTTTGCTTCCTTTGCTTGCTCATGTTGCTACTCAATTACTTGACTTCTGAGCTTTTTATCACAGTAGGACTCTGCTACCAGACAGGGGAATTTTGTCCCAATTGTTGGGGTTTTCTCAGCTGCTGGAGCTGTTAATTGGGTGACCTCTCTGAGCCTCCACATGCTCTGGCAAGCTGGTTATGCACCCCAGGACCTCTGCCCTAGACCACAATCCAGATCCAAGCAGGTTAAAGCAAGTTTACCCCTCAGACTGCTTTCTTGGTCCCCCCACAATCTGAAGGCCAGGAGTTCAAGCTGCAACATGGCAGTGGCTGCACGGCTGTTGCTCCTCAGTGTCTTCTCCCACCAGGGAGTAAAGGCCGGACCACACTCCTGAACTACTGCATCCCAAAGTCCAAGCTGCACTGACCTCTCACTTTGTCCTTAGCATCTATGTGTTTTTAATTCTGGAAACCACCATAGCTGCTTGTGATCTGAAGTATCTCCAGCCTGGGGCTGGTTGTGGCCCCCCTGAGGCTAAAACCTTGGGCTCAGGTGGGGCTGCGCTTGGCTCCCAGAGTGCTGTGGTGGCCCTTTCCTGCTGGCCTGCTGGACTGTCTTCAGTGGGAGTTTAGCTTCTCTCTGTCATTTTGTGGGTTCTGTGGCTCCAAAGTTTGTCTAGAGTCATTTTTTACATGAATTGGAGGAGGTGGAAGCCAGAGCCATGTGGAAATCCTGTTTCTACTCTGCCATCTTGACTCTGCCCCCATTTTCCAATTCTTTACCACCATGAAAAGAGCCACTATATGTATTTTTTGTACATATAGGTCCTTTTCCTTTTTTAAAATTCTCTTTTTATCTCTTTGGCATATAGATGTAGTAGTTGGTCAAAGGGTATGCACGAAAACCAATTGTTTCAAGGATTTCATTTTTGAGGTAGATTTTGAGATCTGGTACTAAGTAATCCCTTTCCTTCCCTCTTTTTTCATTTTTACCCTTGACCTTTTGTTGCTCCAAATGATATTTAATAAGACACTTGGCTGAATAGCATGTTCTGTGGAGGCAGAGAACATGCCTTAATTTACCTTTTTATTCCAAGTGCCTCACACAGGTCCTTGCAAGGAATTGATATATTTAATAAACGTTGAATTCTAGACCTGTGAACAAGCTTTAACCCAGGTCAGACCCCCATTCATCTATTGATTTTAGTGGGTGGTATATATTTGTTTTTCAAACACAGTTTCTGTCCTCTTGGCCATTCTTCATGTGATTCTAGGTAGAAAGAAAAGGAATAGCTTTAGGAAGCATTTCTGGGAGGACTGTTTCCTATTAGGTAACCTTTTGTACTATACCACATAACTCTGGACTTGAAGATAGAGAGGTCCATAAAGTCTAAATGAGGGACTTCTCTTGGGGAAAAGAGGTACAGAGGTCAGGAAGCATACATATTTGAACATAAAGATGCCTGGTATTCAGAAGAGGTGAGGTCAGGACTGTCTGAGGAAAACTGGGCCAGGAAGCTATCATGGATTGAATGGGGATGATTAGCAGGGGTCAAGTATGGGTAAGGAAGAATTTATGTGAGAAAGCCAGTGTGGGACAGTCTAGAGGAGAGTGTCTATGAAGTTAGAGGACTTGGGTTTGAGGTCAGCCTCTGATACTACTTGTGTGACCTTGGGTAGGTCACTGGGGCTCCCTGAGTCTCAATTTCCTTATTTGCAAAATGAGGCCATTGGAATAGATGTTCTCTGTAGTCCCTTGCAGCTCTAGATTTATGATTCTATAGTATTATCAGTCAATCAAAAATATTTATTAACCATGTACAGGAGCTATGCTAGGTAATAAGGATACAAATATAGCAAACCAAAGAATACTTACATATGTTCTAATGGGGAAGACAAGTGCATATATAAGCACATATAGAATCAATCAATAAAGAGAATCAACACAAAATAATTACAAAGTAGTTAAGGAGAAAGGGCACTGGCATTTGAGGGTGATCAAGAAAGGCTTTAGGTAGAAGGCTTTGATGAGGAGGGAGGGTCTTCTTGACATTGAGAATGGTCATTGGAAGAACATGAAGATAGGAAATAGAATGTTGTATGAGGAAGAGAGAAGTCAATTTGACTGCTTCACTGAGTGTGTGTGTGTGTAATGAGTTAGAAAGAAATATTGTGAGCAAAGCAAGATTGTGAACTGACTTAAAAACTAAACAAAGGAGTTGGCATTGTATTCTAGAGGCAATAGGGAGGCATTGAAGGTTATTTAGTATCAGAGCTATGTGTGATGTGGTCACATCTATGAATGAGGAAAGCCACTTTGACAGCAGTATTGTAGGATAGACTGCAGAGGGGAGAGACTTGAGGTAGGGAGACTAATGCTACAATAATCTAGATGAGAGGTAGTGAGGACCTTAACCAAGATGGTGGCTTTGTGCTTTATAAATAGAAAGTAGAGGTCAGATGCAAGGTGGAATGTAGAAACAGCAAGATTGGACAACTGATTGGATATGGGGGATGCAGGAAAGTGAGAAGCTAAGAATAATGCTGAGCGTATGGACCCAGGAGCCTGGAAGAATGGTGGAGAATAGACTAGTGCCACACCAGGTGTCTATTCTGAATGAAGCTACTGGGGACAGAGAGTGCCAAGAAAGGGCCCTTCCCAGTTTGGGTGGGATGATCTACCTACTGTTTGTAGGAAGAAGCTCTTGCCAGACTCCCCGTCCTGATCAGAGAGCTCCCTCCTACAGATACACTGGTGCTTCACAGGCTCCCTCTGCTGGACCATCTCATATCACACTGAGTGAAGCTGAACAGTAGAAACAAATGTACAGGTTCCCTAGGAAACTTCTGGGAAGTTAGCAGTTTTCTCCAGCTGCATGGCCACATTGAGAGGGGCCACTTCCATGGAAGGGTAGGCTAGGGGAACTCAGGTGAGCCCTCAAGGAAATGTTCTTGAGCTCCATGGCCCTGCTGGCACTGTCACCAGGGCAGTCCTCTGATGACACTGAGAGCTTTTTGCTGTTAGGGTGGCTGGGCAACCTGGGACTTCTCCTCTGAGATTTTCAACCCAAGAATTTTGACCTGGCACTGCATATCTATCCATACAGCTTCCAAGTTTGGAAGATCTGGGTTCAAGTACTCTACTCTGACATATGTACACACACATATGTATATGTATGTATGTGTTCAAATATGACCCTGAAAAAGCTCTTTAAACACGATGTCCCAGGCAACTCTCAAAGACTGTGAGTTGGCAACAGCTGCCAATATGTATTGGTTAAGACAGTTTTCTCACTGGGAATTACCTAAATGAATGAAACAACAGGTTCAGGGGAAATGGGTGTGCTTCTGCTTCCTGAAATATCCTAGCATGTACAGGAGACAGAATAGAGAGGATGTCACTCCTTGGATTAGAGATGACCTTGGGAAAACAAGAGGGGCTGAAAGGAAACATAACAATAGTATCCAACAAACTCATAAATAAGACATTCCTGGAGAGGAATGGTTCAGAGGCCAAATTACTGTACAGGGGCCTCAGATCCCATGGAATCCCAGAGCTTTGCCATAGGCTAGGCTAGGCTCATTTTCTGGAACTTTAAATTTTCTTTAGAAAATCTTGTCTTTACTGAGGTTAAAATAGTACATGTCCACTGAGTTGTACTCTCTCTTCCTAAAACTTTGATCTCAAGCATTAAATGAAAGAGCTGCATTTTTCTCACTCTGTGGGAGAAACCTGATAACCTTACAATCTGTGTAACTCCTATGCAAAGTTGGGTTCTCAATTATAGGGCAAGTCAAGTAATGTCTAACTTCTCTCCTCCAAGAAGGACTGAGGACATAGTTCAGAGGGAGGTGACCTTGTCCACTAGGCAGGTAGTGGACTCAGGAGAGCTGAGGGTAAGGAGGGTTGGGACCTGAGCTCTTGACTCTGTGTTCTACCATTTCTATATTGTGGTATTTGGCAGGGGTCACCATCTCTACCTAGCACCTTCATTCCTTCAGTCATAGGAATAGGAACACAAGGTTACCACTTGTTTTTTCTCCCAGGTTTGGAAATGAGAATTAAATGAAGAGCAATTGCTCAGATGACCCCAGAAGGATGGCTTTAAGTGAATTCTAAGCAGGAAATCTGAGCTTAATGAGCTCACATGGTCTGGGTGCCTGGGAACTTTTTGTGTTTTGTCCTGGGCTCACAGTCTTTCTGGCAGTTTTCCATTTCCTCTATTCTGGTTAAGAGTTCACAGTTGTTATCTAGTAGACTTGTGTCTTGGTAGGTAGATTAAGTTCTACATTCTTAGGGAGAAGTCCACTGCTGTGTCTGTGTTTGTGTACCTTATATAAATCATTTTGTGACCCAATCGAGTATAGGCATTTAAGTTTCAGAATTGGCTCAGATTCATAAATAAAATCTTTCCTCTGACTCCACAGAGCTGATTGAGAATTCCAAATGAAATCCTTAACTCCCTCTCCAACCCTCAACTGCGAGTCAATCCAGTTGGAAAGTTCTAGTTGGCTAGTTCTGATTGGATGCTGTGGTTCTGTTGTTTCAGAAATAAAACAACTAGTGTAACTGGTAGAACAGTCCCCTCCTTCCTCTAAGAATCTGGATCTTATCCTCTGGATCTTCTCTGTAACAGTCATTTCCTTTCCTCTTGACCCATTTCCCTTACCTAGAATGTTACTTCAATAACTCATTTAAGCAGTAATGAGGGCTTGAAATGTTGTGTTGTCCTTTTGAGTGAAGAAAAAAAAAGACAGACATAAGAGATATTGTAGAAGTTAGATTAATAAGACTTTGCAGCTGATTAGATTTGGGGGATGAAGGAGAGTGAGGAGACAAGAATGATTCCGGACTTGAAAACCTAGAAGCCTGGAAGTATGGTAGTAGTTTCTTCCCTTCCCTTCCCTTCCCTTCCCTTCCCTTCCCTTCCCTTCCCTTCCCTTCC
>NW_027185612.1:1969944-1972628 GCF_028583685.1 Petaurus breviceps papuanus | reverse complement strand
GCAAGTGAGTGGATTAGGGACATTAAGGAAAGTGAGGAGAGAAGTAGGATTGCGGGGTTGAAGGCCTGGAAGTCAGGAAGTATGGTTGTGGTTTCTTCACCTCCCTTCCCTGCCCTTACGTTCCCTTTTCTTCCCTTCCCTTCCCTTCCCTTCCCAAATATGGAAGATAATGAGTTATGTTTTGGTTAGGTTGAGTTTAAAATTTTGAGATATGCAGGTGGAATTGCTCAGCAGCAGTTGGAAATATGAGGCTGGAACTCAGCAGTGAGAGTAGGACTATATATATATATATATATATAACTGGAAGTCACTTGTGTACATATGACAACTGAACACATGGGAGATGATCAGATCATCAAAAGAGAAAGTAGAGAAGAGGGAACCCATATACTCTAGCAAAGCAGACCAAGAAGGAGAAAATTTACAGTTTAGGAGTAAAATCAAGACAGAGCAGTGACCCAAAAACCCAGAGAAGAAAATGTGCTTGAAAAGGGAATGGTCAATACAGCCAAATGCTGCAGAGAGATCAAGAAGGTTGGGGACTGAGAAAAGGCCATTGATTCTGCAAGTAAGGGATAATTGGTATCATTGGAAAACATTGTTTCAGTTGAGCAATGAGGTAAAAAATAATAGATTGCAGGGAGTTGAGAAGCAAAAGGAGAGAAAGAAAAGGCAATAAATGCAGATGACTTTTCCTAAAAGTTTGGTTGTGAAATGAGGGAGAAATATAGCACAGGGATAGTAGGAGAAAGTAAAATTTTCTTAAAGTTGAGGAAATTTGGGTGTGTTTGTAGACAGCAGGTAAATAGCAGGTAAGATAGGGAGAGATTAAAGAATAGAGAAAGAAGGGATGATTGTAAGGGCAATTTATTAGAGGAGTTGGGAGTGGATGGGATCAAGATGACAAGTAGAAGAGTTGTCTTTTATGAGAAGAACCATCTTTTCATAAAAAATAGAATAATGCTACATTTATGTTCTAGTTACTTGAAATATTTTTCTTTGACCTGGGACCTCTGGATCTTGGTTGTCATATTTCTGGGTGTATTATATCTGGGATTTCTCTTTAGTTATGACCTATGTTTTACATTGATTTGTACTTTACCCTCTGATTTAGATACTTGTGGAAAAAAATTTTAATTGCTTTTTGGAACATGGCATTCAAACTTTCTTTTTGTGTTGTTGATTTTTTACACTATCCTGGGAGTTTGAAGATTCTTATATTTTCTCTCTTTGTACTATTTTCTAGATCAATTGGTTTTGATAGATATATAAAGTTCCTTCAGTTTTTCTTATTTTGACTTTTCTCTGAGATATCTTCTTGTATCATTGAAGTTTTGAGTTCTGTTTCTGCCTTTTGTTAGAATTTCCACTATAACACTATGGCTTTCCATTTCGCTTTTTATCTCTTCTTCCAATTCTCTTATTAAGCATTCCAACTATTCAGACTTCTTCTGGCAATTCCATAATCTTTTTACGTGATTATTATAGGATTGTTGTCTTCTGCAAGTTCATCTTCATACTCTCTTAACTTAGAATAATTCTATATTGTATTAGAAGTTTCCCTTTGGTCATTTTTTTAGTTACTTTGTTGTTCATCATTCATGTTCTGTGGAGGCTAAACTCCTGAACTTCTTCTGTCCTCCAATGGATGAAGGACTCTGAATTATCATTTAGGAAGACTGTTGGAATTGACTAGTGAAAGTCATTGGTAAAAATGTCTGTACCACCTTCAGTTACTGTCTAGGTTTTATTTTTCTGGGGGGAATTTGTGGAGGGCTCAGTGGCTGCTGAAATCATCTCTCTGAGTCAGGTGTCCAAGGTGAAAAACCTCTCTATGGGGCCTGGAGTAGGTGCTCAGGTAGGAGCCCCTAAATGTAAAGGACTCTTGGGACAATTGCTGAAGGCCTTTTTTGGTTGTCCTCCCCCACCTGTTGCCTGATTTCTTTTTATTCACTTAGCCTTTGAGGCCACCTCTCTAAATTAGGAGTCCACTGTGAGGATTACTCTGTGTGCCATCTTTGGCATTGGTGGTTAGCAGGGAGCCACTGACTGTGGTTGATGTGGTTATAGGGGCTACCTACTCAAAGAAAGATTAAGAATAATTGCAGGTGGGAAGTGATTTTTCTCCTCCCTCCTCCCTGCAATTAGTTTTTTGTCTTTCTTTGACTCAATAGCCCCTGCAACCACCACTAAGCAAGGAGCATTCAGAACATGTGTTTTGGAGATGAGAGTTAGTGGAGAGTCACTGGCTTTGATGGACTGGGGTGGTTGATAAAGTCTTTGGTTGATTTTTAACTGTCCCTCCCCACTTCCCCCACCTATAGGTACTTTTAAGAGGGTTTTTTTCCCCCTTAGTAGGCAATATAACCAGTAGTCCAAGCAGGGAGTCTGAAGCAGGTTGGGTATACATGGGTGGGAGTAGGCAGGATATGAGACCAATTTCACAGCCTTCACTATTTTTAAATTTAAATTTTCTGTGGGGATTACCTTGCTGGAATTTATTTAAATTCTTCTCTTTTTAGTATAGATTAAAAAAAAATTTAATCTGGTAAATTTCTTACTTTGAAGTGGAAGTGAAAAGAGCTAGGTTTGGCCATAACCTTTCACCCGGTCATACTGGGAATGCTTTGTCTTATTCACCCTGTCTCCATCAGGATTATTTGCCCTGACTTCCCTTCATGCTC
>NW_027185612.1:1967885-1969934 GCF_028583685.1 Petaurus breviceps papuanus | reverse complement strand
TAGACTATGTGTGTCTACATGCATCTATCCAGATGTGACTTTCAGGGAGGAAAGAATTGGTATCTCTAGAGCGGGCAGGCTGTAAGCAGCCCATGGGCATGCCAAAAGATTATGGGCAGTCCCCTAAAAATATAAATGAGGTTTTAATATATAGTTTTAAGTAGAGGTTCCCAAACTGTGGGATACCACCCCCTGGGGGGGGCTAGAGTGATCCAGGGGGGTGGTAGTAACCTCAGGTGCAATTGAGGGGTATTGAATAAAAATAAGAAGGTGGTGGAAGCATGAGGAAAGAAGAGATTTTGAAAAACTTTTTGTACATGTTTCATCTGATATATAACAGAATTAAAGTCATAGTGATTACATTATTTTCCAAATAAACATGCAAAATGCAAATCATAACCCATCAGTGATCAAATCCGCCAACAAGTCTTAACAAGCAAGTGTTGGCAGGTGAGTGCATAATGCATTGTTGAGAAGTCCAGCATGCATCAACAGGAATATGTGCATGTAACGACTTGATTACAATGTTTACAATGCGATACCATAAGGTTACATCATGCAATATCATGTCATCAAAATTTCAATGCAGGAAAACCCCCACAAATTTCAAATAAATCATTAAATGTAAGATGTATCATTTAAAAATATTTTATATTTTTTGAAGTGACATAATAAAAAAAAAACCATTAAAGGGTTAAAGAAAGTAGATTTCCAGATTGTTTTGATGATTGCTGCTTTGTAATATAGTTTGAAATCTGGAACCGGTAGGACTCCTTCCTTAAATTTTTTTTTCACTGATTCCTTTGACATTCTTGACCTTTTATTCTTCCAGATCAATTTAAAAAATTTATTTTTCTAGCTCTATATAATAATTCTTTGGTAGTTTTATTGGCATGGCACTGAATAGGTGAATTAATTTAGGTAGGATTATCATTTTAATTATATTGGGTTGGTCTCCCGAAGAGCAATTAATATCTCTCAATTTTTTTTTTAGATTTGTCTTTATTTGTATAAAAAGTTCTTTGTAATTGTTTTCATACAATCTCTTAGGTTTGTCTTCACAGGTAGACTTCCAAGCATTTTATGTTGTCAAATGGATTCTTTTTTCTATTTCTTGCTATTGTGTTTTGTTGATAGTATGTAGAAAGGCTGATGATTTATGAGGGTTTATTTTATATCCTTGCAACTTTACTGAAGTTATTGTTTCAGATGATTCTGGGGGGTTGAAAGTTTTGGGTGCTTCCAAGGTGGTGTGATCCTGGGAGAGGAGTGGTCATTGCTATATTTCTCTCTCTCTCTCTCTCTCTCTCTCTCTCTCTCTCTCTCTCTCTCTCTCTCTCTCTCTCTCGTCCACCCACCCCTCTGAGGCTACTGCAGTCAGGGAGGAAGGGAGAGAGGGAGAGAAAGAAAAAGAAATTCTATCTTCTATACTTTTCCTCTGAAACTTCCCTGTATTGCTGTCTTCCCAGAGGTCCCCAGCCTTATTGCCTTCTTGTCTACATGCTTACCTCTCTTCAACTTGAGTAATTAACAAGTCGTTGTTTCTACATGATTTTCCTTCATTATTCTCCTGTTCTCCCTTTCTGAGTCAAGGTGCCTAGTGGTGGCTTCCCTTAATGCTGTGAGAAAGGGCCATTCCACATCAATCTCCACTCTTTTCCCTTCTTTATCCAGCCTGATGGACCAAAGTTCCACTAGCAGGGTCTCCAGACCTTTAGGCATGTTTGGGGCACCCCTGTATTTATGTGGTGACCCACATGTGTCCAGCACATGGGCCATTCCTCCCCACATGGAGGTTAAAGGCTATCCCCCTGCTGAACCCCTACTCCCTTTCACATTCCTTTAGAATCCTGCTGACTACACCAATTGTAAGGTGTGGAATTCCCCTGGCTAGGGAACTCTGTACCGCCCTAAAACAGTAGGGTGGGTTTTATACTGAAAAAAGAGTTCAGGAGCTCCAGAATGATTACATAAGAAGTTTAATAATCAAGTGGATACTTACACACACACACACACACACACACACACACACACACACACACACACACA
>NW_027185612.1:1955491-1967875 GCF_028583685.1 Petaurus breviceps papuanus | reverse complement strand
ACACACACACACACACACACACACACACACACACACACACACACACAGTCCCTGAAAAGACCTGGAAAAAGCCCCATGGTAATTATAAGAATCAAACAAAGGAAGGGGGAGCTATGGAGTGTTGTTACCCATGTCACCACAGTTTAGCTAATGTTTTGAGTTACTGCTTAGTCCTGGGCTTGATTCCCAGAAACTGGGGCATCAAGGCCAATGCTGGTGGGTAGATGTCCAGACACGTAAGGTCTTTTTTTGGTCACTGTGGCCTTGTTATGGCTTTCACCAATCGGGACCCCACAATATGGAACAAAGATTTGGGGGCCTTGGGGAGAGAGAGATAATTGGCCAGCGTATTTCCTAGAGAAATTTAGGACATGATGAGATTAGATAACAAATGTGTAGTGGATGCAAGTTGTGTGACTTTCTCTAGCACTATGCAGATTCAGCTGCATTTGAGTAAGAGTGGAGGAAGGGGAAAGTAATCCAGTGTTGAAGTTTTGCAAAGTAGGAATGGAGACAGGACAAGGGACTTGAGAGAAATGAACAACATAGAGCCCTTCTCCATTCTAGGCCTTCTTTTTGCTGCCCTACCTTAATCAGGTAAATCTTAGGAGGAGGTAGGTGACATTATTTAATTGGTGCTGAAAATAGGAGCCTGGGAGTATGAGAGGCAAGTGCTGAATGTGTGTCTGGGGACAGCCCTGGATTCCTGAAGTGAATCCCCAAATCTGATCATCTCCTCCAGATGGATGACTTTACTGGTGACTTCCACAGCTTTGTCCAGCCAGGGACAGCCCTCATCCTTCAGGGTAGTCTGGATTGAAAATCTCCTTGTCTCTTCTATAGAACCCAAGTCCTTTTCAGGTCTGTCCCTTTTGCTGTTGCTCAATCATTTCAGTTGTGTCTAACTCTTTGTGATGAAATTTGGGGTTTTCTTGGCAAAGATACTGGAGGGGATTGCTATTTCTTTCTTCAGGTCATTTTACAGATGAAGAAACTGAGGCAAAATTAAGTGACTTGTCCAGGGTCACACAGAAAGTAAGTGTGTGAGGCTAGGGGGTGGCTAGGTGGTGCAGTGAATAGAGCATGGGCCCTGGAGTCAGGAGGACCTGAGTTCAAATTTGGGCTCAGACACTTAACACTTACTAGCCATGTGACCTTGGGCAAGTCACTTAACCCCAATTGCCCCTCCAAAAAAAAAAGAAAAGAAAAAAAAGTGTGTGAGGCTAGATTGGACCTTAGGAATATTAGTTTTCCTGACTCCAGGCCCAGCACTCTATTCACTGTTCACCTTAGCTGCCTAGGTCTATCCCTTTGTGGTTGCTAACAATAGAGTTTTAACATAATGGCAGAAAAGTACCACTCTCCTTGGGAAAAGGAAGGAGATCACGTGATTTATAGTAGAAAGGTATTTTAGAGTTGACCTGGTCAACCCTCTTACTTTACAGAAGAATTGTAAGCCATATATGTAGGAGATAGTAGAGTAAAGATTGGAACACAGATTCCTAACTCTACATTCAGTGCTGTTTGTAACTATACCAATGTTAACCCAAAATCACTATTTCATAAGATATAGGTAGTAATTTATTACAAGGGAAAGGCCCATGCATGTGCAAGTATGAAGGAGTTTGCAATCCAGACAGTAATTTGAATATGTATTAGTTACAAAAAAGAGGAAGTCTCATGGGAGTAATAGAGGGCAATCCCTTCCCCAATGCGAGTGGCAAGAGAGGAAGAAGGCAGCAGTATGGTAGGAGGAGAAAGAGGGAGCAGGAGGGCTTGGGAACATGGACCCATGGAGGGAGGGGGTTCTGTTTATCTGAAAGGATCCCAGCTGCACCAACAGTTTATCAGTCTGGTGCAGACTGACTGGTGCCTGTCTTGTAGCTGTTGCTATTCTCAAGGACACGCTAACTGTCCAGTTCTGGAAAATATGGTGACTCAGAGAAAACAGGTTAAGTTGGCTTCAGGGCAACACCAAGGGGTTCTTCCTTTGTTCCTGTCTTGTCTCTTTGGTTGACCTCCATCCTGTGGCTCACTTTGCATATACCGAAGAAGTCACTGCCTTGGGTGGTGGGGTGGAGTGTTATGGTAAGGGTTAATCCATTTTCAACTGTTAGGTCCCCATGAATATGCTGGGGGAATGGGGGTGAGGAAACCTCCCCTGAGTCTGATTTATTCTGAGGAATGAAGATGTTTTTTGGCTAGGATCCCAGGACATTTACAGCTTAGATGGCTGTGTGGGTGGGAGGGGAAATGTTTTGGTGGTATGGTATAGTGGGGGAGGAGGTTAAGGATGAAGGGGCAGGAAAAAAGAGCCAGGCTTGTTTCCAAGTTCAGTTCCTTTCCAGGTATACATTTGCTTGACTAACTGTTCTCTACCTTTCAAAAAACCTGCTAGGTTATTCCTTCAACTATCTCCTTGGCCTCAGTTGTAGCTATAATCAGTTGTGTAAGTCTAATATCACTCTCACGTAACAACATGCTCCACTGTCACCGCCACTAGTCAGAGCCCTAGACTGTTCTAACACATTTTTTACAGCTCTGTGGTCCTTCCTTTTCCATAAACACTTGGGAGGTTTCAAGGGGTTGGGATCCTTCCATTCCTTCGAGTTCAATTCCACCTCCCTTCGGACTTCGGAAAAATCCTTTGGAGGAAACAAGAGGGCAGGGGAACAGAAAGGGACTGGACAAGAAGGAAGGACACAGAGCTGCAGTCATTGTTTTATTATCAGATTTTTGCCAAAGTAAGGAGGATGAGCAGGGAACTCCTTGAAATTGTGGGAAGAGTCAGGATGAGCTTTATTTCGGTCTGGAGTGGGGCTGAAGAGCTGAGCAGTGACATCAGGATATGTGTATATATAAAGAGGAATAATAGGTTATTTCAGAACCAACTAGCCCAGTTGAGGCTCAGGCCTCACAGGACCCTGCCACCTTGGCAGGGGATTCAAAGCTCATTTCTCCATGAAGTGGTTTCTTCTCTTCTACATCCTGAATGCAGAGGAGGCAAGAAGGTTAGAGGTTAGAGCCATTATAGGGGGAGGTCTAAGGATAATGTTCTTTGTCTAGAGGTAAGCCTGGTTCTAAGGTTCTCCAAATCCAAACAACTCCCTGCCACTGCACCCAGAGTGAACCCAAATACTTAGGATGGCATTGGGATATACTATTCCTCACTCTCTGTTCTTTTGCATTGGTGCTCAACTAGGGTCTGAGTTAATCACTAGAGCATCCCTATAACTAGGTAATGAAGGAGAAACCTTGCTCCCACTCATCTGATGAACATGCTTTGTTTGATTGTGAGATTAGATGGGCTCTCTCCTTAGAGTTTTCCCTTCTCCTGCTGCTATCCTCCCACTCTCAGGTCTCCACCCTGGGATCTTACCTCTCCAGGTGGCACTTTGCTCTGGCGACAGAAGCATGAGTACACGAAGGTGAACCCTACAGGGGCCAGGGTCACCCCCAGCAGTGTGATCCAGACCAGTAGAGCAATGATGATAATTCCTCTGCTCAGGCTCTGGTGATAGAGAGCAGAGGTGGCTCTAATTCTGTTTCTGCCACTAGGCTTGCTTAACCTGTCTCCACTCCCACCAGTCTTGTCATTGCTACAAGTGTGGTGCTTGTCCACTTTGCCCTATCACCGTTGTCCACAGTGTGGTATGATGGAAGGAACATTGGATGCAGAGATTAAGAGACCAATTTTGGTCTTAGTTCTGTTGTTAACTAGTTATGTAACTTTGGGCAAATCATTTTACTTTCCCCTCAGGACTTCAGCTTCCTAACCTGTGAAATGGAAGGTGTTATGCTTCCTTCTAGTTCTAAAATTCCCTTATGGGATGTCCTTCCCATTTCACATCGCTGCTTTGAAGAATTACTGTGATTATGTATTATCTTGACTTTATGTGTACTAGCTACATCATCCTGGGCACCTCTCTGAGCCTCAGTTTCCTCATCAGTAAAATGAGGATAAAAATATTTGCACTATCTCACAGGGTTGTTGTGAGAAATGTACCCTTGATCATTTATACTGTGGGGATGGGCTGTGTGGACTGGCACCAAGCACTTCTCCCCATACCTAGACTGGGTCAGAGCTTAGGTTCCTACTGAAGAACTCTCATGAGAAGATCAAACTTCTTTCCAGCAGGAGGCTGCAACCTGCCCTCCACTCTCACCGTCCTGAACCAGTACTCCATCCACATCACCTTTTGTAATCTACCGTCAGGTTCCCCTATGGTCTAGACCTTGTCACAGATTTCTTTTTTAGAAAGATTAAAATTGCTCAGCAATGGCCCTTTAAATTTGTCCTGGGGGCAAATTCCCCATCCCTGTGCAACTGTTCATCCTGTAACAAAACCTTGGCTCCCATGGTCTGGTCATGATTCTGATTACCATTTCCTTCCTCATGCTTCTCATCATACTAAAAATGTATACTCACCTGAAGCATGTTCATGTAGTCTATGCACTGGCTTTTCCTCCAGACTTCCTGTGGATCTGGAGTGGTATAGGCCATAGTGGGCCAAACACTTTCTTCACTACATGGTGTATAAAAGTCATAGAATGGACCTTGTAGTTCATCAGCACAGATAACAATGGCAGCAATGGAAGTAGAAATAGTTGCCAGAAAGAGTAGAGTTGTCAGGAAGCTCTATGGAGGAGAGGAGACATAGGACATCCCTGCTTAGGGCTTTGCTTAGGGCCCTTCCTAAGTTTGGTGAGGACAGGACTTAGTTCAGGGGTGGGCAATCTGCAGCCTCGAGATTGCATGTGGCCCTCTAGGTCCTTAAGTGTGACCCTTTGACTGAATCCAAACTTCATAGAACAAATCCCCTTAATAAAAGGATTTGTTCTGTAAAACCTCGATCAAACTCCCACCCAAGGACCTAGAGGGCCACATGTGACTTCCAGGCTGCAAGTTCCCCACCCCTGGCTTAATTCTTTTATTCCTATTTTTGTAGCTCTCCAAGGTCTTTGAAAGTCATGGGCAAAAGTTTGTAAAGATGGTCTATGAAGAGAACATGAGAGAGCTTAAGGGTTACCTTGGACTAGGAGTATGGGGAAGGGTACCAAGTCAAGAGTGGGCCTGGGGTAGAATAGATAGTTTGTTAATCATACCTCTCTTTGCACTTACCCACCATGCACTTCTCCGCTTCTCTTGAATGATAGCAACAACTCCAGCAGAGATAGCCTGGGGAGGATAAGGTGGTATAAAAACCAAATTTCCCTTCTATTTCTTCTACCGTGATCCTTCTTGAGCACCCCTTGCACCCCTGCCACTGCCCCAATTCCTCCCTCTCCTCTCGCTGCCCAGTGTATGCAACTTGCCACAATAAGGCTGTTGAATGTGGGGTTTGACTTCTGTTCTATGTAAAGAAAAAGGTTAGCATGCCATTTGATAAGTATGAAAA
This sequence comes from Petaurus breviceps papuanus, assembly GCF_028583685.1. Classification (NCBI taxonomy): domain Eukaryota; kingdom Metazoa; phylum Chordata; class Mammalia; order Diprotodontia; family Petauridae; genus Petaurus; species Petaurus breviceps. The sequence continues at coordinate 1,962,476 of NW_027185612.1, read as the reverse complement.
AGGTCTGTGTAGGCCTTACTGTATCTAAGAAATTTGGGGTCAAATACTATTTTTCTTCAAAGTTAAATACATGAAGCCTTTCCTGACCACCCCAACCCAGAGTGATCTCTCCTTCCTGTAGCACTGATGGTCTGTACTATTTATGTAATTCCTTGACTTGCTGTTTACCTTTTTATTCTCTCATGTAGCAACTCATTGAACACTTATAATGTGCAAAAACCAAAGATGAATAAATCATAGTTTCCGCTCTATTGTAGCTTATTATCTAGCATATACCCTATTTCCCCAGCTAGATAGTAAGCTCCTTGGGGACAGGAACTGCATCTTTTATTTATTTGCATCTCTTACAATATCTAGCACATTCCAGATGCCAAAAAGTGTTGTTAATAATGATGATTATGCCCTTCCTCTCTGAGATTCATTCATCTCCCCTTCTCTCCCTCCCCACTGTACTCACCACAGCTCCAGTCCAGAAAGCAGCTCCAGAATACTTTAATCTAAAGAAGGGGCCCATGCAGAAGAAGATTCCTAGAGCTCCACTCATGGCTCCCAATATTATCTGCGCAGTCTGTGAGACAAAGACATCCCGTCCCCCACAATTAACCTCATTCAGATACTTCACATTTTAAGAGAGAAATGATGTCCATGGTTTCCACAAGAGGGAACATTAGACTTAGAAAGTTGGGAACTGGTAGGAAAACAAATGAGTGATAGGTACCGAGAAGAGGGTCCTAATTCTTTTCTAGTAGAAGCTTTCTCGATATGGAACATTTAAAAAATTTGTTTAATGCCCCTACAATGCATATCTTTAGCACCAAAGGTTTTGAAAAAAGATGTTTCTGTGGGCCTTACAACTTGCTTAATGATCCCTTTTCCCCTAAAACCCCTGATCCTCCATCTACACAGTTTGTTGAATTAAAAAACTATTTGCCTTCTACTCCTCCACCACCCTTGTCTTTAACATCTAAAAAGGGCTTTGAGGACATTCTTAGTCCAGTACAGCTAACTATAAAACAAGCAAAAGAATGTGGGGAAGACATTCCCCTGGATATGCTTAAGGCACTTCTCGTTCTGGAGATCCCAGACCCCAATAACCCAGGACAGGTAAGAGAGAGCATGGTACTTTACGTTTTGAAATATTAAAAGAATTGAAACATGGGGCTGTAGATTATGGACCAACAAGCCCTTATGTTTTGGCACTCGTTGAGACTGTAGCACAAGCTACTCTTTGCCCAATAGACTGGTATACCATTGCAAAAACAGCCTTGGAAGGAGGAGATTATTTACTGTGGAAAACAGAGTTCTTTGATTTATGTTCAGAGCAGGCAAAGATAAATGAAAGGGCTAATCTAAGAATCAGTTTTGAAATGCTCACAGGCTGGGGAACTGATTCACAGCTAACCCTGCAACTTAGATATGAATTACAAGCTTATGAGCAGGTTAAGAATGCAGCCAAAATGGCTTGCATGAAGTTACCTGATAAGAAGGATAGGACAATGTCTTTTACTAAGGTGATGCAAGGACCCCAGGAGCCTTTTGAACAATCCGTCAATCTATTGACCATGGCAATCCAACGAACTATAGGGAACATAAATGCTGGCAATATTATCTTAGAGAAGCTGGCTCAAGAAAATTGTAATCAGGATTGTAAGCAGGCCCTTCTAGGAGGAAGGAAAAACATGACTATTGCAGAAATGATTCAGAGATGTCAAAATGTAGGGACAGCTTCATTCAGTGCTAGTGTATTAGCAGCAGCTATGGCAGGAGGAAGTATAAATTCAAATGAGCCACAATGCTTTAAGTGTGGAAAGAAAGGGCATTTTAAGAAAAACTGCCGGGAAGGGAGAAATAAAAACTCCAACAATTCTTCTAAAAACCTGCCCTCCACACCATACTTCAGATGTAAGAAAGGGAAGCACTAGGCTTCAGAATGTCACTCCAAAGCAGATAGAGAAGGAAACCCTCTGTCAGGAAACCAGAAAAGGGGCCAGCCCTAGCCCTGTCAAATAATAGGGGCAGCCTTGAATCTAGTGAAAACTCAGACCTTTATCATGCATCCCCAGGAAATGCAGGGCTTGATTTACTTGCCACTTCCACTGTGTGGATGCAGCCCAGTATGGGAATTTGCATTATATCTACAGGGAGTTTTGGTCCTTTACCTCCTCAGCATGTAAGCTTAATTTTAGGACATAGTAGTCTCTCCCTTTGAGGCTTGGTAATAGTGCCAGGAGTAACAGACAGTGACTTTTTAGGAGAAATCAACATTATGGCTCAAGATATAATGATTTATGAAAGGAGCCTGGGCATAAGTATATATATGTACATATGTATATAAAGTATAATTACTTATACTTCCTTATAAAACAATGGGATGATATATAGAAAGAACCAGAGGTAGCCAAGGGTTTTAAAGCTCATTTGCTTTACAAAAGCAAATGAAGGTGGTCTACTGTTAGGGTATCATCACTCTGTAGTTGCTGCTTGCCTGAAGTTGCCCCAAGCATTTCTGACAGCTTCTACTTTTACTGACTGTGTTGATATTTCTAGAGAATGTATGAACGTAAGTATTGGGGGTCCGGATTCATACTGGAATGTTACTTGTAAAAATTGTAATCTTATACAATGTATTATGAAAAGCCAGCACTATGTTATGGTAGTAGAACAGCCATGCTTGGCTGTTTTCCCCACTAATTTATCTCATGCTTGGCACCCATCAGCGGTAGAGCATAGTTTAAGTCTTATCAGTGAGGCTTTAAAAAGAAAAAAGCATTTTTTAGGGATTTTTATTTTGGGATTAATATCTTTAGTGACTTTAGTTACAACAGCTACATTATCATCAATATCTTTACAATCCACAATTCACATTGCTCAGTATGCTGAGGAACTTGCAAAAAACATGTCTGAAGGCCTTCTAGTCCTGTTTAGGTTCATCTTCCATATTCCACTATCTGTGTGTGGATGTATTCTATGGCTCTGATCTGGATCCTTTCCTTTTTTCTCTCTAATTCTGTTCTTGGCAATCTCATCAGCTTTTGTCAATGCATCTATTTATCTCTGTGTAGATGCCTATGAGTTCTATATATCCAGTCATCTTTTCTCTCCTGAGCTCTGGTACCATATCTCAAAATTTCTGACTTCCCCACTGGGATGTTCTGTAGGCATCTCAAAATCAACATATCCAAAACAGAATTCATTATGTTCTTTATTTTGAATTGTCTTTGAGTAGTCATAATGTCCTTTGAATGATGCCAGACTTTTCTCTGAACCAAAGGCCCATCTTTTAAATATCCACATTCTATATAGACATTTTTCTATGACCGTGAGTCATACAAGTCTATGGTCCCTAGGCAGATAGTTGGTATAGTGGATAGAACACTGGGCCTGAAGACCTGAGTTCAAATCTAGCAAGTCACTTAATTTTATAATTTTATAATCTGCTTCAGTTTCCTCAGCTGTAAAATGGTGAATGACACCTACCTCTCAAGGTTGTCATGAAGATCAAATGAGATATTTGTAAAGCGCTTAGCACAGTATCTGGCACATAATAAACACTTAATAAATGCTCATTCCCTTCCCGCTTTGTTCCTTAAAAGTCTTACTTTGTAATCCTGATCCTGTGAGCACTAGATTCTCCAAAGAATTTAAAATGGGTATCATTCCATGAACTCTGTGGATAGGCATACATGGTGAGGTCAGCAGGCTGCCTGTTCCATGCTTTGTTGTTGTTCAGTTGTTTCAGGTGAATCCGACCCTTTGTGACCCCATTTAGGGTTTTCTTAGCAAAGATACTAGAGTGGTTTGCCATTTCCTTTTCCAACTCATTTTGCAGATGAAGAAACTGAGGTAAACTGAGATAAGGTGACTTGCTCAGGGTCACACAGTCCCTGCAGTTGGATTTGAATTCAGGTCTTCCTGATTCCAGTCTCAGCACTGTATCCAATCCAACACCTTAGCTACCACCCCCCCCTCCCCACTTAATGAATAAGGAATTATGATGGTGAAGTAGAGAAGAGGATGTTACTGAAGAATGTAAAAGTGTAAGAGGGTGGAATACCTGATGGATAACTTGTCTGCTCCTTTAATATCTTTGTAATGTCAAGAAGGAAAACCCTTTCCCATTGATTGAACACCCTTTATCAAATTCATTGGAAGTCACAGATAAGAGTTGACTGGGAAGAATTGGTTATTCTACACTGAAGGAAGGAGCACCCAAACTGATGAGATTACATTCATTTGAGTTCCCCATTCTCAATATAAAATTTAGATGAGTTTCATCTATTAAATGTCTCCTCTGAATCTAATAAGCAAGATCTAAACTATTTTTTTACTTCCTTGGGGCCTTGGGTAGATTATTTTCTGTCATTTAGCATTCTCCAGTTTAACAAAAAAAAGTTTTATCACCTTGTATGAAAAAGACAGTAAAACAGAAATGTAGCTCATGAGAGAATAAATTTATCCCCAGTGAAATCTCCTTAAAAGTATATCTCTTCAGGAATCGTGCATGTTTTACTTCAACAGGAGAGAATGCTGAAAAGTAACAGTAGCAATAACTTGAATTTTAACAAAACACTTATTCCTGGTAAGGAAGAAAAGAAGACCATGTCTTTCTTTGCCTGGACATTGAGTTCTCTTGTTCATGTTGAATTCTCCTATTTGAGGTCTGTTTCACTTACCCAGGTTGCCAACTGGAGCCGACTCTCTCTAGCACTCAACCCAAGAGTGCCAGCTGGCTTATAAAAGAATTTCAACAGGGATTTCCCAGCTTTGAGAAACTCGGGCAAAGCTGTCTCCTGGTGGATATGGATATTGATGTGAAATGGCTGGGAGGTTCCAGCTGCTTTCAACCCATCCATCTTAACTCCATTCACCTTCACCTCATTGGAGACCATCTTGCAGACCTAGGAGGAAGTGAGATTAAGATATTAGGCTCATGGTGAAGTTTCATATAACCTGATTCCCTTTATAATGGACTGATCTGACTTCCTACCTCTGGATTAGGTTTTCCCCTGAAGGTCACCTTAAATGTGCAGAAGCATGCCTTCGGGCTCCATTAACTTCCCCTAATCACCTATACACATTGATTCCCATATGCACAGAGGACAAGGATATAACATAAAAGATGGGACTCAGAGGAGTGGGGAGGAAGTTTGGATGGTGGGGTCCAGACCACAAAAGAAGAAATTGGTGCTTTCTGGAAGCCTGAGAAACTTGGCTTACCTTCCTCAGTTCAAGCTCCATTAGACCCATAATAATACCAATAATTCTAATAATCCTATAACATTTGTACAGGGACTTGGTTTCAAAGTATTTTCAGATCCATCATCTCATTCTATCCTCAGGGTAGGGAAGGTGCTATTAAAAACCCATTTTATAGATAAGAATACTGAGGTCCAAAATGCCTAGAGTGCATAAACTCCAGCTCTTCTCAAGCCTCTGCACTCTGTTGGTGGAGCAGTGAAAAGCTTCTCTTCCCACATCCACTCACAGTCTTGGTCTAAGACAGGGGTGGGGAGCCTGTAATCTTAAGGCCACACTTGGCCTTCCAGGACCCCCATCCCTGGTCTAGGCCAAAGCCCACTGCCTTCCCCTTTCTCTTCATCCCTCCTTGGAGATGCCCTTCTACACTGCTCATTTCCTCAAGGCTGAGGAAGAAAGCCAAATAAACAACCTGCTGTCTTTTTAGTTGCTAGAAGGGAGGAGTTGGTGAAAGGGAGATTTTGCAGCCTTTTGTTTATTTATTCACTGAAATTCAGGATTCCTTCAAATTTCTAGAATCATTGATTTGAATGAGGGAACAGGAAAGGGTAACTTCAGTATATGGCATGGGGAGGAACCCTTCCCTTCTACTTAATATTTTGTCTTCTTTCTCTTAAATATACTCACTAGTAACAGTTCGCCTCCCATGCAAACACTCTGGAGAATTAATAAGATAGAGAGGATTGGATTTCTGGGTGAATGGCATGAGAGACGGCAAGAGAGCTGGCAATGTCTGGGAAATCTTGTGGTGGGGTTGGGGAAGGTGAGAGAGCTGCATTTTGGGGAGCAGTTCCTCTTACCTTGTTTGGTTCAGCGTCTTTGGCCAGAAAGGGGGTATAAGGTTGAGGAGATCAGATGAGTGGAGAAAATAGAAATCCGATAGAGAATCAGCCTGTTTGGAAGAGTGGAAGAGGGGAAGTAAAATCAAAGCCATAAATGGGAGGAGCTAGACATCTGGACTAGGCGGGGAATAACTGTGGTGTCATTCTGAAAAGTAGAAGGGAGGGCAGGGCCAGAACTGGGTAAAGGCTTGTGGTTGTGTCCTGTCCCTGGATAGGATTTTCAGGCTTAGTGGGTCTGGGCTATAGCCAGGTCAAGCTACTTCTGTTTCCTGTTGGGGAAGCCATGACACCTTGGAAACCGGAGGGAGACAATGTGGGAAGGGAGCAGAAATGGTAGGAACTGAAAGCACCCAAGCTTTTGCCAAGTCAGCTTTATCTCTGCCAAGAAAACCCCAAACAGGATCACGAAGAGTCACATACAACCGAAAATAGCTGAACAACAGCAAAAACTAAGGGGGGGGAGGGTAGGTGGGTATGGGGTAGAGTGGGTGGGTATGGGTGGAATTTGGATCATTGTAAGAAATAAGGAATGAAATCACAGTGAGAAAATTTAGCAAGAAAGGAAAAAGACTAGGAATTTGTGGCATTGTTGCACATTTGGATACATTTTCAATGGCTGTGGCATTTAGAAATCATAGGTTTTGATAATGTCACTGACTTGTGTCTTTCAGTGTGGGCCATCTGGATGATGTATTAAGCACAGCCCCAATTCTACCTCACACTAATCACACCTTCAACATCATCTGATTGTTTTCTGTTTCTTGCTTTACAAAACCAAATCAACAAAATGCAAATTATGTAGGAAACACTATACTATGAAAATCTATCCTCCTCCACATAGAGAAGAAATTCTGAACCTGGCCTCTGTGAATTTTTTTCCTTTCTTT
>NW_027185612.1:1916932-1955391 GCF_028583685.1 Petaurus breviceps papuanus | reverse complement strand
TTCTTTCTTTCTTTCTTTCTTTCTTTCTTTCTTTCTTTCTTTCTTTCTTTCTTTCTTTCTCTTCTTTCTTTCCTTCTTTCTTTCCTTCTTTCCTTCCTTCCTTCTTAATTGTATTTCACTACAATGAGTTTCCTTTGTAATCCTACATATTTTATTTTAGAAATTTAAAAATATTATTCTGAGAGGAGGTCCATAGACATTATCATACTGTTGAAGGGGTTCATGACACACAAAAAAGGTTAAGAACTCTTGATATAGATGAATAGATAAATAGAGAGTCACTTAACCCTGTTTGCCTCAGTTATCTCATCTATAAAATGGGGATAATTATAGCATCTCCTTTGCAAGGTTATGTGAAGATAGAATGTAATAATTGTTAAATGTTTAGCCCTGTGCTTGGTAGACTGTAAGTGCTATGTTAGCTATTATTATATTATGTGTTAGATGCTGTGGGGCATACAGGAGAAGCCATTGTCACTACATTGGGAGAGCTTACAGTATAATTAATCAGACAGCAATGATAATAACTCTCATTTCTACAGCCCTTTAAGGTCTTCAAAGCACTTTCCTTACTCCAACTGTATGAGGAAAATAGACCAGCTTAGGTGGCTCAGTGGATAGAGAGCCAGGCCTAGAGTCAGGAAGACCTGAATTCAAATTTGACTTTAGGCACTTACTAGCTGTGTGACCCTGGAAAAATCATCTCACTCTGTTTGTCTCAATTTACTCATCTGTAAAATGAGTTGGAGAAGGAAATGGCAAACTACTCCAGTACCTCTGCCAGGAAAACCCCAAAGGGGTCACAAAGAGTTGGCTATGACTGAAACTACTAAATAGAAATGGGGGAAATAATGCAATTATTATAATCCTTACTTTATAGATGAAGGTTAAAAGTTTGAGGTTAAAGAATTACCCAGGTAATACACCTAGTAGGAATTCAAACCAGGTCTTCTGAGACCAAGTCAGGCCCTCTTACAACTACCAGTTCTTGCCTTCAACCCTTCTTTTGGAGCCCTGACTCCGAAATGGGTAGGTGGGGGATTTCCCAAGCATCAGAGCTGGGAAACAATCTGTTGCTGTAGCTGTATCTGGAGTTGGGAACTGCCAGACTCACCCTTCCCCCTTGCTCAGTGTCTTCCCCTGGCTCCTCCTCTAGGGTTGGGCCCTGGCTCCCTGGCTGTGGTGAAAACAGTTTAGTGATTAAGCCCTGCAGATCTCTAGGCCTGTCTTCCTTATCACCAGCTTCCTAATTTTGCCTCTTCCTTGGTCCCTGCTCAGTTTTCCCTCATCATCCCTACCCTTTCTTTGCCTATCAAAGCAAACTACCAATCAGGTAAGCTAATAATCTCTTCCTTTTGAACTTCATAGGTTATGTATCCTGGTTTCCTTGGCTTTTCATGTCTGAGGGTATGGTCTGGGTGTATGTTTACTTGCCTGGGGGTACAACCTTTGAGTTGACTTTGCTATTGAGGACTGGGGGAGATGAGGGAAGAATGAGGGAGTTTCTTCTCCAATGTGGGAAATGAACCTTAGGGAGTCCTGGGCTCTACCTCCTCCATTTAAGAAGGAGAGGGGGAGCCAGAGGAAGAATGATGTAGGAGGAGGAAAAGGAAGGTACAACTGGAAGCTAAGAGAATGGAGGAGAGGAGGGAAAGGGCACAAAGGCCGATATGCCATAGCAGGGTCATGTACAGTTGGGCTGAAGCAGGAGAAGTATTGTGAGGGGAGAACAGAGAGAGGGGGAGGGGTAGGCTCTAAATGGAGCCTCTGAAGAAAGGACAGCTAGTAGGTACTAGCTAGTAGCTAGTAAGTATTCAAAGTAAACAAACTGCCTTTATCTTTGGGAGAGTTTACCTTTGGAGGGTTCATAGATTTTGAGTTGGAAGAAATCCTGGAGGTGATCTGGTTTGAGTCTCTCATTTTACAGCTGACAGAACTGAAACTTGTCTAAAGTGAATACAGGTAAAATACTGGATTCAAACCCAGACTCTTTGAGTGAATTTCCGGTGCTGTCATGCAAATCGTCCTAGGTCTGTCCCTGTCCTTCATTGACTACACTCAGTAGCAGCTGCCTCGTGTCCTCTCTCTTTTTGTTGGATCTACTTCCAGGTCCAGACTCAGGAAATGTCCACCAGTGTGATGAAGGTGGATGGGATGCAGGTGGCAGAAGTGAACTCCAAGCCAACTCAAATCAATATACACATCCACCAGGAATCATCTCTGGCCAAGCTCCTCCAGGACGGACGTGCCTTCTTGCAATCTAAGATTTATTCCCAGGACACCCTCAAACAGAGTGAAAGGGTTCTCCAGGCACAGCTGGCCCTTGGGGTAAGAGTGAGTTCCAAAGGGTATGTGTAGGAGATGATAAGAATTGGGGGAAGAGGTACATTCCCATTCCCATTCCCATGAAGCTGCAAAGAGAAACTTAGAAATGGTTGTGGCCTTAGTAATTATCCAATAACCCTGACTCCTCCTATTTTACATGGGAAAAAACTAAGAGGGGAAATAACTTTCATTGTCCAAGGTCTTCCATCCAGGAAGCTGGAGGAATTTAGTGTTAGCTATGAGAAAAATCTTCTTGGCTTCAAGAACCCTGATTTGAGGAAACTGAGACAGGTTGTAGAATCATCTTTCCTTAGAGATTAAGAGCAGCCCTGACTCCTGATCTGAGGAAGGACCCTGAGGGGTAAGGAGTCAAGATAATCTCAAGTTTTTTCTCAGGGTAGCAGCCTTGCCAGCTATCTCTCTGTGACTGTGGAGGTCATGGGCAGGGATTGAGTTGCTATTCTCCATTGCAGGTGTCACTGATATTGCTGGGGGTCTTGAGCTGCTCTTTTGGGATATTCCTGTATTTTGGGCCTTGGATTTCCTTGCAAGCCACAGGTTGTGCCTTTTGGGCAGGGGCTGTGGTGAGTAGAGAAGGGATTTAGGAGAGAAGGGGGTCTTGGAGGGAACTAAGGAAGTGAGAAGAGGACCAATGAACGTGGGGGAAAGAAATGGGGCACACAGATATGGGGAACAGGAAGAAGTACTCTTTCAAGTGATGTAAAAGCCAGATTACTTTCTATTTTCTTTTTAATTTAGAGTTGTTGGCAGAGTAGTAGAGGTTGAAGGGAAGGATTGGAATGGGAGAGGATGGAATGGGGGTAGTTGGATCCCAGGCCATGTGAATGGCTTCCTTCACCCTTTCCTAGATCCTTTCCTATTGTCTGGGCTGGTGTTTGGAAGGGAAGTGGGAAGCCTTCTCTAATCTTTGTTTTCCTTAGGCCATTATAGCTGGAGCTGGGGCCATCATCTATGAAAAATATCAGAGTAGCTGCTGGGTAAGAGTGGGGACTGTTCTGTTTCCTTTTGGGCTCATCTGTCTCTTTCCTCCTTCAAGCTCCCTTTCCCATCCTTCTTTACTTCCTTTTGCTTCTTGTTCTACATTCACTAGCTTTGGGTCTTCAGTGGGAGGAGGAATCTGGTGTACAGAGAAGTCTGGGCCTCACTTGACTGATATCCTTAAGGGGATTAAGTTTAGGGGCACTGTGATACTATGGTGACCAGGTGGGGTCTGCTCTCCTCTGCTCCTTCCCTCTCTAGGGTTGGCTTGCTGCCCTGCTTACCCTGATCAGCATCTCCACTGCCTTTGCTGCTCTTATACTCTGTTCATTCAGCGTTGAGGATTCCGCTAATCACTTCTCCAACCTGGGAGAAATCTGTGAACCAAAAAACTCACCCAGGTCATATTATAGGAGATATGATTCTAGCGATTGGATAACTGAAGCATGCAAGTGGAATATGGACATGTTTTTGGTGAGAACCCAGACCCAGGGTGCTGGAGGATAGGAGAAAATGTGGTCTAAGTGTCCTTTCCTTCATTTACTCTTCCAATCCTTGCAAGATTGAATCTTGGAGGGCAAATGAGTGTCTGACCTGAGCTCAACATGGTTAGCCTTGTATTGAAGGAACTGTCCAAACACCTGGGTATTAGGGCTTCAAACAGCTTGGGACCAGAAAGGGCAGAGATTCAAGAAATGAAAAAACTCCTACTTTCTGGGGAAAGAACTTGGAATGTTCTCTTCTCTCAATTCCCTTTCCTCAGAGGTAGCCACTTCTTGAGGGTGATCATAAATGACTGGCAGTGAGGTTGAAGGGGATTGGTGGTGAAAAGGAAGATGGTCGTTCTAAAGATGGTGAGAGCAGCCTGCCAAACTTTTCGTCTTCTCATTCTTTAGTTTTTGTTCCAAGGAATCCAGGCCATGCTGCTGGTCATCTGTGTCGTGACACTCCTTGTATCTCTGGCCTCCCTGGGTGTGGGTCTCCATAACTTGTGCTGTCAGAACTCTCAGTTCCAGGTGAATTATGGGGTCAGGTCATGGGAGTTGGTGCCCCAACTCTAGCTCCTTGTTTGGTTCCCTTCTCAATGCCTGGCCCTGGTCCCCTTGTTCTCTTGGGATGTTGCACCCTTTCCCTTTGCTCTGAGAGAATTAAGCCCTCCTTTCCTTCCTCTCTTCTCTTTTTCCATTCCCTTTTTGCTATACCCTAGGTGTTGACCCTATCTCTATTCTTAGGTTGAAGAAGGGACTGAAAAGAAGCTGCTGGGGGAAGAATCACTTCCTCCCTCACCTTGCAAGGAGAAATCCATTGGCATCATTAGCCTGTGAGTTGCCATCCTGCCTAGAAGCACTCCTCCCTCAGGAGCCTCCTGCTGTCTCTGGAGGCATCTGGCTACCCCAAGGGCTCTCTGGGCCATCATCACTGAGAACCGTCCCCCTCCTCCCACACCCTGTACTTTTATTGCTGGTTCTGTTTATCCTCTTCTTCCCTCCTCCTTCAAGTTTTCCCACATAATCCCTGTTTTTTACCCCTCTGACTGCTCACTTTCCCCAGCCCCATTCCTCATTCATTGCCTGCCCTTAAACCATCACTCTTATTCTCTCCCTGAGGAGTTACATCTACTCTTTTCCCTGCTCTCCCCAAGTCCATCAGTTCCTTGTCCTCAGGCTGGTATCAAGTAATAAATGCTTTCATTTCAGATGGTGTTTTTTTTTTTCAACCCTCTCCAATCCTTCCTATTCTGGGCTTGAGGAGGGGGTGATGGGATGTCTGTGTTTCCTTGGAGCAGGTGAAATAGAGGGGGCATGTGAAGCCCTGGGGGAAGACCATTTCTAGTCTTTGCCGCCACAAAAGGACGAACCTGACTCCCACCTAGAGAGTCACTGACTTGACCCACTGGCAATGGGGCAGCTAGATGGCCCAAGTGGATAGAGCACTGGGCCTGGAGTCAAGAAGACCTGAGTTCAAGTGTGGCCTCAGAAACTTGCTGTGGAACCCTGGGCAAATCACTTAACCATGTTTGCCTCAGTTTCCCCATTTATAAAATGAACTGGAGAAGGAAATGGCAAAGCATTCTAATATCTTTGCAAGAAAACTCCAACTGTGGTAATGAGGAGACAGACATGTCTGAACAGCAACAAATGGTACAATTTGTCAGACCTTCTGAAGTCAACAGGGGCAAGGCTATGATGGCAACTGTAGGAGGGTGCCATAGTTTTTGGTCCTTGGCTTGGGGGGTGGGTGGGAATGAATCAGGAAAGCGTTCTTTTCTTTTCCAATTGGTTCTCCCTTGCAATTTTTATTTTGTGTGGGCCATCTTGTGGTGGGAGGGAAGCATGTTAGGGCTGACTTTTTGAAATCTTTTAGATTTATTATTCTTTTTTAAAGGACTGGATCTCCCCATCTTGCCCAGGCTGCAAGTATAGGTACTACTCATGGGTCTGATCCCACTAATCAGGGATGGCACAGGGATGGCAAATTGGCTGTTTTCTCCTCCTTAGGCAACCCCATCATCTCTCTCCCACTCCCTGGGGTTTGCCATATTAATATGGCAAACTAGGTGTAGACAGCTGATCAGCATAGCCCACTGTAACTCAGAACTCCTGAGTTCTAGAGGTCCACTGGCCTCAGCTGGGATTAACAGGATGCCCAGCTGGGCTTTGCTTTCATGAGAAAGATCAGCCCTTAAGCTATATCATAGAAACAAAAAAAAAAGTTATTTAAGTTCTATCAACTTGAAGTAAAAAGAATAGTGTAACAAGAATCATCACATACAGAGCAAGAACCAAATAAAAGTGCAAATAAAAATAAAGCATTTAAAAAAATCTTACTTAAGAAAATCAGTCCTATGTTCTCAGCCTCTAACTCACTAACTAACCTTATGGAAATTTTAGAGAATATCTTTTTATTCTTCATTTTCTTTTTTAATAAAGTGAATTTTTTCCACTCTGTTCTCTCTGAGTCCCATTTTCTTTTTATCTCATCATCTGGGGGCAGCAGTGGGTAGAGCACTGGGTCTGGAATCAAGAAGGCCTGGGTTTAGGTCCTTCCTAAGACACTGGCGTGTGACTGGGCAAGTCACTCAACTTCTGCCTGCCCTACTTTTTTCATCTGTAAAATGGCGATAATAATAGCACCTCCCTCCTAGGGTTGTTGTGAGGATCAGATGATATAATAATCTCAGGGTTCCCTGAGAAGATTGGGTGTCTTTTCTCTACTGTAGTCAGATCCATGCCCCCAAATATGTTCCCCTCCTTGTTAGATGCCAGTGAATAGTGTCCCAGTCCCATTTAACTACTTAACATCAATTAGCTTTTGCAATATGGACACAGATAAGTAGATATAAAATATGGAGGTAAGAACTGGACCTGTGATTTCACTGAATTGGACAATCCCAGGTGAGGAAATTCTCTCTACCAATGCAAGTTGGCACCTTGCTGTCTTATAGAGTTTCCTAGAGTAACTGAAAGTCTAAGTAACTTGCCCAGTGTCACACAACTAGCAGGTGTCAGATTCAGGTCCTCTTGAACTCAGGTCCTCTTAGTTTTGAGGCCATCTTTGTATCCACTACACCATCAATGCCTCTCATATATAAAATATATGCAGACTAAATATATTCTAAGTATTGGCGGGATGGTGGTTCACTTCTAAGAAGACAGCTTCCTCCATCTTCCTGTTGAAATTGCCTCAGAAAGTTCTTAGTATAGAGGTTCTCAGCATTTTTGAACATAAGGCCTTCACAGGACCTTAACACCGCCCCCCCCACTAATGATATAGAGAGATATAGTTCTATTTTTTGCTTCTCTCTGCAAGATACACAAATGAATCCTTAAAAACTGGCTCTCCTTTCAACTGTCTCAGAGTGGGGTCACCTTGTCTTTTATCTAGGCCACATGGCTCATTAGCCAATGGCCAATGGCTTATTATATTATTGAGGTTTTTAGGGAATACCTTCTTACATTATTGTCAGATCATTCCTTTATGTTCTTTTAGTGGTTTAGATAAATTTCCCAATCTGATCAGGGAGTCTCTGTTCCCTTCCTTCCTTCACTCCCCTCCTCCCCTCCAAATCCATTCCGAATAGCACAACGCCTTTCACAGAGGTCTTTAATAGCCATTGTCTAATTGGATTGCATTCCCTCCCATGCCCAAAGAAATGATGGTTCTTCTAGTCAAGGTTAAAACTTTGACCTATTCACTTGATCCTATTCTCCTTCATTCTCCTCCAGGATTTCCTTTCTCTTTCCTAGCATCTTCAATCTCTCCCACCATTAATTTTTTCCCCCTCAACTCTAGTTTCTCAAGTTACCTTTCATTTCTCTTTTCTTTTTCATTACCACATTTCTGGAAAGGTACTCTTTACTTATATATTTTACTTATATGGTGGATGCAACAGTTTAAGATCCTGCCCGGTATAGGTCAGGCTAGTTTTTCCTTAAAATGAGACTAAGGTTTAGGCCATTGACATAGAGCCCCAGATGCCTTACTTATGAGTCTCTCTTTGAGGCTTCTACTTGAGTTCTGTCAGCATAACCTACACTGGGAAGCTGTGCTTGACTGAATTAATATGTTGTTTCCATTCAATAACTTTGTGTAATATCTTCCTCCTGCTGTGGTTAAATAAATTTTTTGTTAAATCATATCTATAAGTGTTTCATTTTGTTTCAGAATTGAACAGGAGGTACCAGATTATCTTGGTCAGCCCTGGCTTATGACAACTTATTTACTACCTACCTCAAGCCTCTACATTCTGACTTCTAATCTTTTCAGTTTCTCAGTCGCCATCCTTTTTAATTGCTTAATAGTGTTTGATACCATAACCCATCACATCTGTTCTTCACTCTCTCTTTAGCTTCTTCCTTGGCGATCTCATCCATTCCCAGAACTTCAATTTGTATATCTATGTGGCTGACTCATAAGTCTGTATTCCTTATCCTGAGTCTTAACATCCATACTAGAATTTTTAACCATTATTGGCTACCTTTGCTGGAATCTCCCACTGGTACTTCAAGCCTAAATGTCTAAAACTGAAGCAATTTTCCCTTTCTATCCCCCAGATCTGTTCTTATTTATGATTTCCCTATCTTTATCAATGACTTCAGTGAAGAAATTTATATTTTTTTATCCTACCCATTAGACAGTTGCTAGGGTTTCTTAAACAGGGGAGTAATGTGATCAGACTTGTACTTTAGAAATATCACTTTGGCATCTGTGTGAAGGACAGATTGGACAGAGGAGAGGCTTGAGGGAGGGAGACCAATGAGGAGAATAGTACAATAGTTTAGATGAGAAATGATGAGGGCTGGGCTGTGTAAGTGGAGAAAAGGGAACAGATGCAAGGTACTGGATATGTTGTAGAGGCAGACTTGACAAAACTTGGCAATTCATTGGATGTGGGGGTTAGTGAGAGTAAAGAATCAAGGATGACCCCAAGGTTGCATACTTGGGTGACTAGAAGGAGTTTCTGCCCTCAATAGAACCTATAAGTTAGGAAATTAGGAAGAGTGGAGGGTTTTTTTTTTGGCGGGGGGGAGAAGGTAGTGAGGTCTGGTTTATACATGTTGAATTTAAGATGCTTATGGAGGGGAACTGTAGTAAGAGTATGTCCAGTAGACAGTTGGTAATATAATCCTGGAGCTCTTCAGGCCACTGGACCCAGATGGTGCTGGAGGAGAAAGTGAGGCTTGGTCACCTTGCACTGCCCCTCCCTCACTCAAATCCAAGTCAATTGCAAGTCATGTCATCATTCCCTGATGTCATGGTCCTCTTTGAGAATGAAGGATAAATACAACAGCAACACTGAAATTAGAAAACTCAGCAACTTGGAGTGTTTTCACTCAGTACAACTATATGACTGTCTCTAGCACTGTTTAGCAGCTATTAGTAAAAGAGAATGTAGATGGTGGAGGCATTCCTGGCTTGGAGTTTAACTTGGCTTGATTGGTGATGGGCCAAGGGGGCTGAGGTATTCTAAAGCAGAGAATAGAATATAATTGAATAAATTGACTAGAAAGAGGGTCAAGATTGGGAAGGGAAGAAAATGAAGCCAGGCTAGAGGTTGTGGCTTGGAAAAGTGCTGAGAGATGGAGGGGCTGGGAGGAATGGTGGATATGAAAAACAGGTTTAGCAGGAGTGAAGTAGAGAGAAAAATAGAAGGACAAAAGGTTATGATCAGATAGAGGAATCTAAACTCCTTATTTAATAGATAAAGAAACTGAGGTTCCAGATAGATGACTTCCTCATGGTCAAATAACTCAGTTGATCGCACAGCTGAAACCAGACACTAGACTTCCCAATTACTAGTAACTTTTCCATGATGTTATCCTGCCTCAGGCTTTTGTTCAGACAAAGTTATCTGATTTTTTTTTTTTTTACATTTTCTTCCTAGTCTTCCGCCCTCTTGGTTATTTTAGTGACTCTCTAACCCAACCTCCAGAGTTCTCCCTGTCTTTCTACAGCCCAGAACAGCCAGTTGGCTTGTTTAGTGTATGGTATGAATGAGGCCAAGGTGCTGGGTTCAATTTCTGCCTGAACTGGTTGGATTTACAATGAGAAATAGATTTGTTCCCCCTGACACAGTTTCCCTGACCTGAGAGTCTTCCTTGGAAATACTGTGAAGTATAAAAAAGACCTTCTGAGTTTTTGTCTCCCCTTTCTTTGTCCCCTTTTCACCTCTGTTGCCTATACCCAGTGCCCTTGAGCTCTCTTCCCCCTTCCCCACTTTTTTGCTGTTGGGGTTTTTTTGGAGGCAATTGAAGTTAAATAACTTGCCAGCATAGCTAGTAAGGATCTAAGGCTGGATTTGAATGCAGATCCTCCTGACTCTAAGACTGGTGCTCTATGCACTGTGTCACCTAGCTGCCCCTGCCTCTTCTCTGATTCATAATTAGAAAAGGTTTTGAATTATTTGGTGTAGAGGGAAATCCTGGTGACCTCAGGCAACTCACTTAACTCTTCTGGGTCTCAGCTTCTTCAACTGTAAGATGAGGGACTCATTGACTTCCTGGACTCTGAATCTGGTTTACACTTAATTGTGAGTTGAATGAGCATCCTTCTTCTTGATCAGTCCCTTTCTGGTAGGGATGGGCTAAGTTTGGTATCTGACTGAGGGAAGAGACAGAGAAAGGCAAGAAGATGGGAGGTGATATTGTTCTCAGCCAACCTAGATTTAGAATACAAGGAGAGACAAGAAAGTTCAATGACAGAGCATCGAGATGATGATCAGAGGTCTGGTACACTTCACTGCTTTGCTATTGATTAGTAAGCCAGAAAGGGGCAGCTAGGTGGTGCCATAGTGCTTAGAGAGTGCCAGCTTTGGAGTCAGAAGACTCATCTTTCTGAGTTCAAATCTGACCTCAGACACCGAGTAAATGTGTGCCCTTGGGCAAGTCACTTAACCCTGTTTGCCTCAGTTTCCTCATTTGTAAAATGAGCTGGAGAAGGAAATGGAAAGCCATTCTAATCATAAGGTCATGAAGAATTGGGCAAGAATGAAACAACTAAATAATAAGAAGTAAGCTGGAAAGGAGCCCAAGACCAAGGAAGCCAGGAAGCAGTAATAAGTTGCTGCCTGGGATGAAGAAAACATTTATTTACCTCTTACTTACGGAGCTAGGCACTGTGCTGGGGATACAGATTCAAGCAAAAAACAAACGGGTATTCCCTACCTTCAGGGAGTTTACATTCCAATGGGGGGAGAAGACAACATCTAAAGGGGGGCTGGAAAACAAGGGAGAGAGGAGGCTACTAGTGAGAAATGAAGTCAGGAGACTGAGGAGTAGAGCCAGGCGTGAAGGCTTGGACACTTCATGACTCACTTTATCAGGAGAGAGAACCACAGGATGAAGGTATCTCCTGGGTGAGAAGGCTGCTAGCAGAAGTGGAAAAGTGTGGAGGGTGAGAAGAATGAGGAGAAATAGAACCCGATATGGAAAAGCAGAGGCATCAGAAGCCAGAACCAGTGACTACCACCCCACCACTCCTCCTCACCCCACCCCACCCCACGACCTACCCACCCACCCACATAATATGTATATATTCACATATATACACATGTATATTATATGTATGTAAAACACATGTATTGCATGTATACACACAAATACACATATACATATGCATACATGTATGTTATGCACACATACACATAATATATGTAATGACATTTCTGTAGTCCATGAGAGTGACTCAAAATTTGGGAAGTGTATTTTATTGCATGTTCCCAGGGTTCATTTGGGTTCAAGCAACTGGTGTAGCCTGAGAAACTCAACAAAGTTTTGCCAAAAACTGCTTGCTTCATAGCACTTAACTTCCAGGGTGAATGTGGGACTTGGAATAGTCCCTAGTTCCAACTGGGAATAGGATTGGGCGCTAGCAATGCACCTGCTGAAAACTTTTCCTTATCAGCCAGTCAACAAGCATTTATTAAGCACTTCCTGTTTGCCAGGTACTCTGTTAAACACTGAGTACATAAAACAAGGCCACAGCATGGTCCTTGTCCAATTATATATATATATATATATATATATATATATATATATATATATATATATATATATAATTGCATTATAATGAAGGAAACAACATGCAGAGAATTACCCATATAAGTGAAAGGTGTATGTTGCCTGTGTAAGATGACTATGTCCTCATGGGTAGTCTAAATGTGTCTCATTGGGAAGCATGCATGGATCTTTGGAATCTGGTTCATCCCTCTCTAAAGGAGACTTTAATTCCTGTCTGCAATGGAGCAGGAGAAGGAGCCATGAAGTCAGTCAATCCTCTGTGAGGAGGTACCAGACTTCAATTATATCTATCTTCTTCCTTAAATATTGCTGTTCTTAGGACCACAGAGAAGAGAGGGAGATCCCTGCTTATGCTTTGACCTAACCTTAGTCAACCACTTCAACATTCAGTTGTTAAATGAACAAATATTTATTGAGTCATCTATTAATATATGTATGTAACACAGTCGAGCTTTTACAAAGGAACACTTTACTTCTGCATGGTATAATCACAAATATACATACTTTCTCTCCCAAGGCAGGGGAGGTATAACTTCCCTCTCCCCTGCCATGTGTCCATCTTAGACACATCATTTACCATCAGTTGCTCTGCTTGGTTTCAACTACACAGACATCATGCCTCCCCCCTCCCCAATAAACTCATCACCTGAAATTTCATCAGCATGGAGACTGATTCAGCTTTGATACTTGACACTTTCTTAGCACCCTCAGCTGTCTTTCCCTTCTAATTAGAGAGCTAGAGAGCAGAGCAACAAATTCCTCCCAAGGTTTTCCTTTAGCTTTAAAACTGGCAAGACTGAGCCATTTTCTCTTTCCACCAGCTCTGCAACTTTACTCCTTTTAGTAACTCCTATCTGCTGCATCCAACATGGAGCCCACAAACTGAATCATGAGAGAGGAAGAGTTTCTTGTTAGGATGGTCTTTTTCTGAATAATCATGGACTTCTTTGGAAGCCCTGTAACATTCTAGGGCTTGATGCAGACAGTACTGAATTATTCGCAAACAGAAACTTCCATTTAGAATATAAACTCATTTGTAAAACATCATGAGAGAGGAAAGCAGGAAATTACAAGCCATGTTATTTCATAAAACAATTAAAAGCTATGTAAATGAAAATTAGTCTGCAGAAAGCCTTCTATGAGATCAACCGAACCATTTTCTTCCAGGATTATTCGTAGCTTGAATTATCATAGGAACAACAAATAGATGGAAAATGGAATAATTTGAGAATCACCATATTTGGATACTTACAACCTAGCACAAAATATACTATATATGAAAAAGAAGAAATGGCACTGAGGGAGATAAACTTTTGTAGAGTAGTTGGATCAGAGTTTATTGAACAAATCTGTCCTGGAGATGGGGGCAAGTGGTGGTGTAGTGGATAGAGTTCAGCACCTGGAATCAGGAAGACTCATCTTTTTGAGTTCAATCTAGCCTCAGACACTTACTAATTGTGTGACCCTAGACAAGTCACTTAACCCTGTTTTCTTCAGTTTCCTCATCTGTAAAATGAGCTGGAGAAGAAATGACAAACCACTCCAGTATCTTTGCCAAGAAAACCACAAAACTGGGTCATGAAGAGTTGGAATGGCTGAAATGACTGAACAACAACAATAATTTGATGGAAAGGTGCAGAGAATACAAGATCCCACTGTGTTAATTGTATATTGATTACCAACATGCATTCTCCTTCAATGAGGAATCATATAAAAAGATCATACAAAATGGGAGCCAAGATGGAGGAGTAAAAGCAGGAACTTCCTTGAGCTCCTGTTCTGACCATCTCCAATACCTGTAAAATATGACTATAAATAAATTTTAGAGCTACAGAACCCACAAAGTGACAGAGAGAAACAAATCTCCTGCTGAAGGCAGCCTGGAAGGCTGACAGGAAGGGTTTATTGTACCAGGCTGGGAGCCAAATGCAGTCCTGCATGAGCCGTGTGGGGCCAGATCTGGGGTGGCCCTGACCAGCAGCACAGACTGACAAGAGCAGACTTCAGGAGAGTGAATCGTAGCTATGATTCACTGGCAGCTATGGCAGTTTCCAGAATTCTCGACCCATAAACTCCAGAAAGAAAGTAAAATGTCAGTGGGGAACCCTGTTGGTCCCGGGTGAGAAAAAACGTGGTTCGGCCCCTGCCCCCTGGGGCAGCAGAGGTGATGGTGTCTGCAACTGCTGCCACAGCTGTTGCTTCTGGCTCATGGCCTACAGATCGTAGGGGGACCAAGTGATTGTTCAGAGAGCATTTGCAGGAATCTCTCTGTTGGCACTGAGGCAGGATTCTCTTGCTTTGCC
The DNA here is from genome assembly GCF_028583685.1 of Petaurus breviceps papuanus. Lineage (NCBI taxonomy): Eukaryota > Metazoa > Chordata > Mammalia > Diprotodontia > Petauridae > Petaurus > Petaurus breviceps. The sequence continues at coordinate 1,941,245 of NW_027185612.1, read as the reverse complement.
CTACTTAGATCTGGGTTGCAGTCTTGGATGGTGGTCCTGGGGTGAGGAGCACTGGTGTGGCAGAATTTATTGAAGCTGTGGAGAGAAAGTCCTCCTCACAGTTCTGAGGCAGGTGCCTGGAAAAACTCTGACAAGAGCTGCACAAAACCCCAGAAATTTGGGACCCAGCTCTCTCCACTCTGGAAGCAGAGTTCTACTGTGGCAAAGAGCTCAAAAATCAAGTAATTGGATGGCAAGATGAGCAAACAGAGGAAGAGCAATCAGACTATAGAATACTTTTTTGGGGACAAAGAGGATCAAAACATAGAACCAGAAGACAACAAAGTCAAAACTCCTGTATCAAAAGCCTCCAAGAAAAATATCAACTGGTAGCAGGCCATGGAAGAGCTCAAGGAGAATTTTGAAAATCTAGTAAGAGAAGTGGAGGAAAAATTGGGAAGAGAAATAAGAATGATGCAAGAAAATAATGAAAAACGAGTCAATAGCTTGACTGAAGAAAATAACACCTTGAAAAATAGACTAACTCAAATGGCAAGAGATGTCCAAAAAGCTAATGAGGAACGAATGCCTTAAAAAGCCAAATTAGCCAGATGGAAAAGGAATTTCAAAAACTCACTGAGGAGAATAATTCTTTCAAAATTAGATTGGAGCAAATGGAAGCTAATGACTTTATGAGAAATCAAGATAGTATAAAACAGATAAAAAAAAATGAAAAAATAGAAGGCAATGTGAAATATCTCACTGGAAAAACCAGTGACCTGGAAAATAGATCCAGGAGAGATAATTTAAAAATTATCGGACTACATGAAAGCCATGATTCAAAAAAGAGCCTAGACACCATATTTCAAGAAATTATCAAGCAAAATTGCCCTGATGTTCTAGAACCAGAGAGAAAAATAGAAATTGAAAGAATTCACCAATTGCCTCTTGAAAAAGATCCCCAAAAGAAAACTCCTAGGAATATTATAGCCAAATTCCAGAGTTCCTAAGTCAAGGAGAAAATATTACAAGCAGCCAGGAAGAAACAATTTGAGTACTGTGGAAACACAATCGGGATAGCACAAGATTTAGCAGCTTCTACATTAAGGAATCAAAGGCCCTGGAATATAATATTCCAGAGGTCAAAGGAGCTAGGGTTAAAACCAAGAATCACCTACCCAGCAAAACTGAGTATAATCCTTCAGGGGAAAATATGGTAATTTAATGAAATAGAAGACTTTCAAGTATTCTTTTTTTTTTTTAAGCAATCGGGGTTAAGTAACTTGCTCAAGGCTACACGGCCAGGTGTTTCTGGGTGGGTGCTAAGTGTCTGAGCCCGGGATTTGATCTCCAGGTCTTCTCAACACTGGAGCCGGTGCTCTTACTCGCTGTGCTACCTGGCCGCCCCACTTTCAAGTATTCTTGATGAAAAGACCAGAGCTGAACAGGAAATTTGACTTTCAAATGCAATAAGCAAGAGAAGCATGAGAAGGTAAACAGGAAAAAGAAATCATAAGGAACTGATTAAAGTTGAACTATTTACATTCCTACATGGAAAAACGATAATTGTAACTCATGAGGCTTTTCTCAGTATGAGGATAGTTGCAGGGAATATATATGTATATATAGGAGGGTGTAAGTGTATGTATATATATATATATGTATATATATGTATATATATATATATATATGTGTACATGTATACACAGAGGACACAGGATGAGGTGAATATGAAGGGGTGATATCTAAAAAATAAAATTAAGAGGTGAGAGAGGAATATATTGGGAGAAGGAGAAAAAGAGACATAGAATAGAGTAAATTATCTCACATAAAAGAGGCAGGAGAAAACTGTTACAATGGAGGGCAAGAACAGAAAGGTGAAAGGGGATGAATCAACCTTACTCTCATTTGATTTGGATTAAGGAGGGAATAACATACACACTCAATTGGGTATTTTACCCTACAAGGAAGTGGGGGGAAGGGGATAAGAGGGGAGATAATAGAAGGGAGAACAGATTAGGGGAGAGGCTAGTTAGAAGCAAACACTTTCTAGAAGGGACAGAGTCAAAGGAGAAAATAGAATAAATGGGGGGTGGGATAGTTAGTCTTTCACAATATAACTACTATAGAAATGTTTTGCATAACTACACATGTACAACCTATATTGAATTGTTTGTCTTCCCAGTGGGGGTGAGTGAGGAAGGAAGGAGAAAGTAACATTTGAACTTAGAGATCACTGCTTTACTTTCTAAGTGATCACAAATACTCCCTTCAATAATGTGTTTGAGAATTCTGTAATGAATCAAAGTTGGGCTTGGTGACCTCTAGTTTTCAGACTTCACACTCTTCATTTTTTTTTCAAAATTTGGACAATATATGCCTTTCTCCCATCCCATAGCATCTCTTTTCTTCTCCATGACTTTTCAAAGCTCACTGACAATTGCTTAGCAATCACTCCCACTTTTTTTTAAGTAACCTGCAATGCAATTCCTCTGGTATATTGATTTGAAGTTGTTGAGGGAAGCTAGGTTATCTCTTACTATTTCCTTACTTATCTGGGGGGGGGGGGGCTAACTTCCTGCTAACTACATTTGTTCTATTGAGTCCAAGCCTCATTTCTCTTTCCCAAGCAAAAAGTAACAAAGTAAGAATTAAGTAACTCTACTTTCTGTGATCTTGTTATCCTTGTCCCATCCTCTGAGCTGTGGTCTTTTCCCTTTATCCTCCTCTTGTTCCTAGCATTGATAAAAATGTCTTTGTTGTTGTTGATATTCTTAACGATTTTTTTTACACTCTGGATCATTCTGAGCTTTAGCACTCCTGACAACTCTCTCAGGACCGTTTTTTTTTTTCCTTTGTATTTATCCTCAGTTATATGAACTTGATTCCATCTTACATATGTACATAGCCAGCACATGTTACTATGGAGGGAAGTTTGTTTAAATAAGTATGAGATACGCCTTTAAAAAAAATCTGAATTTGTTGGTGAATTCTGAGTGTACCCACATTGGTATTTTAGATAATTTCCCCTTTCTCATAGCTTTCCTCATTGGAACTGCTTCTATCTGTATTTTTCTGAATTTACTTCTTGAGAGCATCTTGTACATTTTGATCTAACTTCTCTTGTAGAGGTTTGGGTCATGGGACCCTACTTATTTTTAACTTGAACCCTTTGATATCTCTTTCCCCCAAATAAGTGATGTATGTCAGACCATGCCACAGAAGTTGAATGCCTCTGTGCAGAGAATATAGAGCTCTTGATTGAGAGGGAAAATTCTAGATGTGAGGTGAATTGTTAATTGACTTATGGAATTATTAAACTGATTTATTGCAATCAAATTTAGTTAAAAATCTTCTTACAAAGGAATATGAGGTTCAGTTGCCACTCTTGCTTTTTACTGATGAATTCATCAGCCAATGCCTGTTCACATTGTTGCTAAGCTGTTTTTCAGTTGTGTCTTACTCTCTGTGACCCAATTTAGAGATGTCTTGGCAGTGGTTTGCCATTTCCTTCTTCAGCTCATTTTACAGATGAGGAAACTGAGGCAAACAGGGTTAAGTGACTTGTCCAGGATCACACAGCTAGTAAGTGTCTGAGGATGGATTTGAACTCATGAAGATGAGTTCTGGTTCCAAGTTTTGCTCTATCCACTGTGCAACTTAGCTGTTCTTGTTCACCTTAGTTACAACTATAACTAGTATATAGTCTTAATCCTGGTGCTCCCTGTTTATGGCTAAGGAACGAGACCATGAAGGAGTTTCTTTGGGTTGAGATGGGGCAGGCACAGGCAGTTTTTGGGATACTTGCTGGGAAGTACTATGACGGTAGCAAATGGAGAGCACTGCTTCAACCATACTTTAATAAAGCACAGAGATAACAGAGGCAAATGGCACTGGGACAGCATGGGGTGGTAAAGAGAGGTAGGCAGCAGTGGGGAAAAGAACGGGGAGGTGGAGGAGCACTGAGAGTCACCTACAATAAATGTGGATTGGAGTTGGGAGCTCCTAGGCAGTATGAACCCTTAGTGGTGGACAGGAATTGGAGTCCCATTTTTATAAGGTTTTGGTGTGTGTGGGGTCATTAACATTCATATCATCTTGAAGTTATCAGCAATGCCTTAGGGTTAGTTCATTAGCATAATGCTTTGCTGGTTTTTGCTGTCTTACTTCCTGTATCTGGAGTTTATTTGAGGCTTACAGACCAAGACCTTTAGCAGGACCAAAGGTCATTGCATCAGACCTAGCTGGTTTTCCTTAATTTTGCAAGTGGATGTGGCCTCAGTTAATTTAAGAAGTTGTCTTAAGTGGTTCCTATGTTCCCCAATTTATGAGACTGTTCTCAAGTAACTGTTATACTCTCTTAATTTATGTGGCAGTTTGTTAGTGACTTTTAAGTTCCCCTTGGCAATCTTCCTACTATTGTTACCTTATATTAATTAATTATAAACTTATTTAACAGACTAATTTGGAGGGGAGTGGTCAGGGGACCAGAACAAGGTAGAATCTCAACACACAAGGTATGGGACAGAACCACAGATTTCTTAATTTTAGTATTTTTAAAGAGATATATGGATAAATGCAGAACCCAGATTAGTGGGGGATAAATTCCTCAGCATTGGGTGGGAAGCTCCCTTCCGAGTATGTGTGTGTGTGTGTGTGTGTGTGTGTGTGTGTGTGTGTGTGTGTGTGTGTGATAGGACCAGCATTTCCCTGACAGAACTTCTTTCCTTCCACCCACAACATGAGGAGACTTTACCTAAAAGAAGATAGAGCCTTGGACCCTGATTGGCCTCAGCTTCTTAGATCTACTTTTTGGTCATTGAGGACATAAAAAGTTGTAGCCATGTGGAGATTAGGCTAGTGTGATTGGATGGTGAAATACTGCATGGCTTCCTGTTGAAAGAGCCCTCTGAATGAGTCTGTAAGTCTTTAGCTCAGGAAGAGAGTTACTGGCTCACTGGGTGCTGGAGGAGGCCATTCAGATGGGTAAAGAAAGCAGCAAGGCCAGCATTCTCTGTATGCTATTGAGTCTTCTGCACAAGGTGGATTGCCAGTGTAATAAGACTTAAACAGGACTGCACATTCAGCAGCTCTGTGAGACAGGGCTCTCAGATTTCAGGCATCATGCAATGAAAACCAAGGTACAGTTAATGGTGGGCATGCAAGTAAAGAAATTTCTCCTGATGGAAGTGGGAAAAGAGGGAACCCAGCAAGGAAATCCCCCTATGGTTTCTGACCCAGTGGTTTCAGTTTCTACTGAGATCAGAGCCAGGATACTGGAGGAGAGCAGCCTTGGGGCTGAGATTAAGGAACTCCCACTGGTGGGTGGAAAGTTCAGATTTATCTTACCACTGTTCCCAAGGCGAAAGGACAGCACCAGACTCTGAGGGGGCAGGTGATGGGGGTTGTGGGGAAACTTGGAGGAAGAGACCGTTTCCTATCAAGGAACTGACATGGATGTAGGAGAGGTTCAAACAGAAATATGGAGTCCCTGGAGAAATGGTTCTTTAGGGAACAGCCCAATATAAGCAGTACTGAAAGGCTTTCTATGCCCTTTCATAGCCTGGATGGAACTCTCTGAGTCGACTAAATTTTCTTCTAGACTGGGAAAGCTATTTGGTTCTTTTAGATAGCTAAGATAGTAGTTTATCCCACCTAGCCCCATAAAGAGGAATTTCTATTATGCAAGGCACTTCTCAACAATTTCACCCCTTGGTCCCCCAAGTCTTTTCTGGGAAGGACTTCCCCAAACCAGAGGAAAGGAAACCTTTCAACTGAGCGATCTTGCCTTCTAATAGAATGAAGACGTAAAATTGTTGCTACATAATTATATCATTGGTGTGTATTTTCCTGGGAGAGAAAGGGATCCCTTGGTTGACTTAGCAGTCATTCTAAGTCACTGGATGAGGATAAGGGAAGAGTCCTTGTTTGGCCACTGTGGAAGAAGAGAGCAGCTCCTCCACAGAGGCCTCTAAGGGGGCATAGCTTTTATTTCATTTCCCTGATGTGGCTGTTGGAGAGGGGAGGTTTTTGCAGGCAGTCCAGGGAATACTGAGTGGGTGATAGAGGAGAGCCTTCATATCAACTTCGATTTTAGAATAGGATGCAAACAGGAGGCTTGCGACTTGGCTGCTTTAGTACAGATGACCCTGATATGGGATAAAGAATAATTGGTTGTACCAGTAATGTCCCTGCTGTTCCTGGAGCTGCTCCTGCTCATCACTGCTACCTCCCATTAGGAGAAAAAATTTGTGACTCTCTTGGAGATGTCATTATTTGCACTGTGGCTCTGCTGTTCTTGGGATGCTCTGGTTCACTGTTACCCCTCTGTGTCAGGAGACCCACCATGAATTGCTGATTTGGTATCAGCCACCACATGGATCAGTAAGACTGGAGACTTGGCCCTCCGGAAAGGAAGAGGAAAGGCCTAGAGTTTCTGGCTTTTGTTCTCCACATTTTTGTTCCTCCCCTCTCTTCTCTCTTAGTACTCCCCATGCACAGAAGACTTATCTAGTAAGTGCCTTAAAAGCATTGAAATGGTGGGAATTTCTCTAGAAGATACTCGGGACTTTGTGACCAAGGAGTGGTCTTTGATAGAACTGGCATTTCCCTGATGCAGCTATTGTTCCCTCTAGAACATGGGGAAAATTCACCCAAAAGAAGACAGAGGTGTTGGGAGTGAAGGCCTTAGGGCCAAGTACCCTTCCCCCCGTAAGAAAGCAACACCCCCTAGTACCATGTCCTGAGAATCGGCCGACCGCAAAATGTTCTAGTACCAGATGTCCTAACCACAGAAGTCTCAGTTGCTACAACCGCAGAATGGTTGCTACAACCGTAGAAGTTTCGGTTGTTACCCATGGAAACCCCCCTCCCTCCCCCCTTTCTCTACTTCCTCATCCCCCAAGAGTATATATGTTTTGCTTTAGCATAATAAAATCAGACCTTGACACAAACTCGCTTGGTCTCACTCTTTCTTTCCCACCCATTCCTTTGCAGGCTGGGTCCTCCTTGGCCCCACGAATAACTTGGTCCCGCTGGACGGGACAAGTGGCGCCCAGCGTGGGGCCTGAGGCACGGACCCTTGCCAGATGGACCAGTACCTAGAAGAGAAGTTGTCGCGACCCCTTTGTTTTTGGTGAGGAACCCCCCCCGCTGTAAGAGCCCCCATTCTCGGTAAGTTGAATTCGTCTGTCTCACATTCATGGGTCAAAAATTATCTAAAGAACAGGTCTTTATAAAGGACCTTAAATCAGTACTCAGGGAAAGGGGAGTTAGAGTTAAGAAAAAAGATTTAGTAAAGTTTTTTTTATTTGTGGATAAAGTTTGCCCTTGGTTCATTGTAAATGGGCCAGAGATTCACCCTGGCAAGTGGCAGAAAGTTGGTAAAGATCTAAACAGAAAATTACAAACAGAAGGTCCGGAAGTGGTCTCTGCGACTGTCTTCTCTTATTGGGGCCTCATCAGAGATATTGTAGAAGCAGCCCACAAGGACCCAGATAACCAACAATTACTGTCAGTCGCGGAGTCCTGCCTCCGCCCCTTGTCCCGAGCAGCCTCCTCAGCCTCCTTGCCCCCCGCTGGCAAAGAGCCCTCTTGGCCCCCGTTGGTGGTAATAGACATGTCCGTAGCCCCGAGACAACCCCTCTATCCCCCCCTTCCCAAGGAGGAGCCACCTCCGACCGACTCCCTTAACTTTCCAATATTTGCAAAAAAATCCAGCAGTGATATTTTAGACCCTGGAGATGCGGCAACCTTGGAGGATGAGGCAGCTCATTATAATGACCCTGATGGGCCCCTTGGACCTCTCCTCAACACAAGCCCCCATCAAAATCCTCCTCCTCATGTGGTTCAGACTTGTGCACCTGCCCTTCTTTCGCTTGGCTTATCCCCTGCCACCCTCATAGAAGCTAGAAATCAGCTTTCCACCCAGGTTAATGAACTTCGGGAAGTCCTTGACCTTCAAAAACAGTTTGTTCAGCTTTCTACTGAGCTCTCCTCCTTACAGAAAATGCTGCATAATTCTGTTCTCCTCCTGGCTTCAGGACCCTCAGTTGCTCCTCCCCCACCTTCCCGCCAGAAGGGACCCTCTTGTAAAACCAAAGATTTAAGGTTAACCTTTCCTGTAATAACCCGCTCCAATAAGTCCGCCTCCCCTTCCGATGATCCCTCCACTTCTGCTGTAAAGCCCTCCGCTGCTGATGACTCGCATGGGGAATCGGATAATGAGGGGGAGAATGAGAATGAAAACGAAAGTGACGATGAGACTCATGCGGCACAAGGCGCTCCCCCTGCAGGGTTCCGTAAATTACATTTTAAGACCTTAAAGGATCTGAACGCTGCAGTCAAATCTTACCCCTTACCCTCCCATCAGGGAAACGGCCGGAGGGGCCAGCCCCGGGCCCCTCAACCCATTCCCTTTGTACGAGCCTCGGGGAACAGCCCATTTGCCCAGCACCCCCCCTCTGCCAAGCAACAACAGGAAGTGCAGGGGTGGACCTGTGTGCCACCTCCCCCACAATATTGAATCCGGAAGATGGGGTGAAGACCATTCCCAGGGGTGTCTTTGGCCCTCCTCCACCGAATTCTTATTTCTTTATTATGGGCTGCGCTTCTTCCACCCTTACTGGCCTGATGATTCACCCCTCCCTGGTTGATAATGACTATACCGGAGAGATCCAGCTGCTTGCTACTGCCCCCTATGGCCCCGTCTCTATTGATAAAGGACAATGCTTGGCTCAGGCCTTGCCGCTCCCCCTGGATACTGCTTACCCTGCCCTTGCCAAAAGGTGCGGAGTATCCCGGCCCGGATCATCCGACCTGTACTGGGTCCAGGCCATCTCTCAGGAACACCCTACCCTTAAGCTCACAATACAGGGTAAGATTTTTGAAGGTATTCTAGATTCTGGGGCCGACTCTACCGTTTTGTCACAAGAAGCCTGGCCCACTGCTTGGCCCTTGCAGGCCTCCATGACCCACTTACAAGGCATTGGTCAGTCCAGAAACACCCTCCAAAGCTCCCAATGGTTACCCTGGAAGGATAATGAAGGAAATGCTGGTACTGTCTGGCCGTTTGTGGTCCCTGCACTGCCTGTTAATCTCTGGGGTAGGGACATCCTTTCTCAAATGGGAGTCATTATGTGCAGCCCCAATGCTATTGTGGCCCAGCAGATGCTCTCCCAGGGATTCCTTCCAGGACAAGGCCTGGGAAAAAACAAACAGGGACGTTTGACCCCCGTATCGACTGCCCCTAAGGTGGGTCGTGCAGGCTTGGGCTTCCACAACCATTTTTTGTAAGGGCCACTGGTCCCCCTGCATGCCAGGCAGACAAAATCACCTGGAAGGATGACCTTCCCGTCTGGATTGACCAGTGGCCCTTATCCATAACAAAGCTAGCTGCAGCTGTGGAATTAGTGCAGGAACAACTGGCTGCGGGGCACATTGAGCCCTCCACATCACCTTGGAATACTCCCATTTTTGTTATACAAAAGCGTTCAGGAAAGTGGCGCTTACTGCATGATCTTAGGGCAGTTAATAAAACCATGATCCCTATGGGAGCACTTCAACTGGGGCTCCCCTCCCCTGTAGCCATTCCGAAAGGATTTTCTAAGATCATTACTGATTTAAAGGATTGTTTCTTTTCCATCCCCTTACATCCTGATGATTGCAAACGTTTTGCCTTTAGCCTCCCTATAGTTAATTGTGTGGGCCCTTCTCCCCGTTTCCAATGGAGGGTCCTCCCCCAAGGCATGGCCAACAGCCCTACCCTTTGCCAGAAATTTGTGGCCCAGACTGTAGATCCATTCCGGTTGCGCCACCCGGAGATTTATATTATCCACTATATGGACAACATCCTCCTAGCAGGACCTGATGAGCCACACCTGTCCAAAATCTGTCAATCGCTCATTGTGGCTCTATAGTCCCGTGGGCTCTTAATTTCCCCTGAAAAGATCCAAACCCAGCCTCCCCAGTTGTTTTCGGGTTTTGAGCTCCTCACTAATCATGTCCTCTCACAAAAACTCCAATTAAGGGTAGACTGCCTTCACACACTTAATGACTTCCAGAAGCTCCTTGGAGATATCAACTGGCTGAGACCTTATTTGAAACTCACTACAGGGGAGTTAAGGCCCCTGTTTGACATTTTGAAAGGGGATTCTGACCCATCCTCCCCCTGCCACCTTACTCCTGAGGCGCGCAGAGCTCTTATTAGGGTTGAGCGCGCCATTTGTGATCAGCACATAGGGTATTATGCACCCCTTCAACCCCTTTGGCTCCTCATATTTCCCACCCCCTTTGTGCCCATGGGATTGCTTTGGCAACGAGAGCCGCTTTTTTGGATCCATTTGCCCGCATCCCCCTCTAAGATTTTACCCACCTATCCCCATTTGGTTGCTACCCTCTTGCGCCTTGGCAGGGGGGCTGCCTTAAAACTTTTTGGTAAAGACCCCAATCATATTGTATCCCCCTATACTGCTGCACAAGTACAGTGGCTCGTTCAGAATGATGATGATTGGGCTATTAGTTCTATTTCCTTTCATGGCATTATTGATAATCATTTTCCTTCAAATAGACTGATTCATTTTCTGCAAAGGATGCCTGTGGTTTTCCCCAAAGGAACAAAAACAACACCAATTCAAGGAGTCAGTTTGGTTTTTACCGACGGCTCCTCCATAGGTGTTGCTGCATTTAGCATTGATGGTCAGGTATCCCACTTTAATACCCATTTTTTATCTGCACAATTAGTTGAGCTTGTAGCCATTATTAAGGTCTTTGAGCTCTTGCAAGAGCCTTTTAATTTGTATACTGATAGTGCTTATATAGCATACTCTGTCCCCCTTCTGGAAACAGTTCCTTTCATTCGCCTTTAGACTAATGTCTCTCCCTTGTTTGCAGAACTTCAATGCCTTATTCTTGCCCGAACTGCCCCTTTTTTCATTGGTCACGTCCGGGCCCATTCAGGCCTGCCCGGTCCATTGGCAGAAGGAAATGATGAAGTCGATCAAGCCACTCAACTGGTGGCCGTTGCTCTCACCGACTCCCCTCTTTCTGCTGCACAAAAAGCCCATGCCTTGCACCACCTTAATGCACAAACCCTTAGGTTGCGATACTCCATCACCCGCGAACAAGCACGACAAATAGTGCGTCAGTGCAAGGGCTGCCTGACCCTCCTACCTGAACCTCATTTGGGAGTAAATCCCTGGGGGCTAGTGCCCGGGGGAATATGGCAAATGGATGTTACCCATTATCCACCTTTTGGTAAATTGAAATATGTTCATGTCTCCATTGACACCTTTAGCAGCTTCCTCTTTGCGTCCCTCCAAATGGGCGAAGCTTCTAAACATGTGATTTATCACATTCTTGCCTCCCTAGCGGTCCTCCCACAACCCCAAACTATCAAAACTGATAATGGGCCTGGTTACACTAGCATTGCTTTCCGACAGTTCTGCGCCCAAATGGGGATTAAGCACATCACAGGCATCCCATATAACCCTCAAGGCCAAGGCATAGTTGAAAGAGCTCATCAAACATTAAAAAATATGATCTTAAAATTACAATCAGGGGGGGATATGTTATACCCCAGAGCAGGGAATTTTAAGACCCTCCTAAACCATGCAATGTTTGTTTTGAATTTCCTCACTTATGATGCTAATGGCAAAACTGCTGCCGACCGCCTCTGGCATTCATCCACGGCAAGCACTTATGCACAGGCCATGTGGAAAGATCCACTGTCCAATAAATGGCAAGGCCCCGACCTGGTCCTTATCTGGGGCAAAGGACATGCCTGCGTCTATTCACAAGCACAAAACGCCAGATGGCTTCCAGAGCGCCTGATAAAACTTCACAACTCACCCAGGGATCTCCCTGAGAAGTCTTCTAACTGTGCTTTGTTTCAGGAGGTGTCATGAACCAGACGAGCTTGCCGGACATCACAATGATCCTTTGCCTGTTTGTCATCTTCGGGGCCATCCCTGGCACTTCGTACCAGCTTTTCAACCATACCTGGCTGGTAATAAGTGGAGCAGGTGATACAGTGTGGAATTGACTCGGCTCTTAGGAAACCCATTGCTGTTCACTATCATCGGCTTAATTCCGGCGGGTCTTGTGACGACCTTCCTTCCATGACCATCCTCGAAGGCCTTCGATTTTCTACTCTTGCTGGTGCAGATGCCGATCCATGGTACTCGAGGGTGTGGAAATGTTTTCGTAGATCATAAGGTTTTGACCAACGCTGTGAAAGAGCCAATGACGGGAATAGTGGGGCTACCACAAAACATCAGACCTTGCTGCAGATGTACCCAAAGACGGGATTATTGTGGGTACCGTCTCTGGAATGTTCTTTTAAGATACCAGGGTGGAAGTCCGCCCGCATAGCCTAAGACAGGGGCACTGCCAATTCTGCAGCTGTACCCAAAGATGGGATTATTGTAGGTACTGTCCCTGGGGTTCTTTTAAGATGCCAGAGGCGGGCATCCGCCCACATAGCCTAAGACAGGGGCACTGCCAGGTACTCGACGTGGATGCAGGCCTCATAGCCTAAGACAGGCCTTTCACCGGTCATTAGAGAAAAAAGGGGGACATGTTGGGAGCGAAGGCCTTAGGGCCAAGTACCCTTCCCCCTGTAAGAAAGCCACATCCCCGAGTACCATGTCCTGAGAATCGGCCGACCGCGAAATGTTCTAGTACCAGATGTCCTAACCGCAGAAGTCTCAGTTGTTACAACCGCAAAACGGTTGCTACAACCGCAGAAGTTTCGGTTGTTACCCATGGAAATCCCTCTCCCTCCCCCCTTTCTCTACTTCCTCATCCCCCAAGAGTATATATGTTTTGCTTTAGCATAATAAAATCAGACCTTGACACAAACTCGCTTGGTCTCACTCTTTCTTTCCCACCCATTCCTTTGCAGGCTGGGTCCTCCTCGGCCCCACGAATAACTTGGTCCTGCTGGACGGGACACAGAGGTATCCCTGCTTCCCTGCTACAGCTTCCTAGTCATGGAGAGGAATAAGAAGTCCCAGGAACATGGGGGCTGGGCTTCTGAGACTTGGTGGGTACCTAAGAGCACCTAAATCACTATACCCTGAGGAGTTATGAAGCATCCAGGGAAGCTTACATGCCACTGTATCTCTGTTGCACATTCTTGCCATGTCACGGCAAGGAAAACCATCTTTGTTAAGTGCTTAATGATTCTGAGTACTGCATTTTATCTCAATGTATACCCTGAACTAAGAGGGTGCTGGCTTTAGAGTCATGCCTTGGACACCATGTCATAGAGACTTGAGACTCTGTGGGCTGGTGGCTAATTGGACCCTGCATCTTCCCTCTCCCTGTCCCCACCCCGCTAGTGGACAATTGATATTATATTTCTTCTATGGATAATACAGAGACAGTGCCTTACTGTAGGCATAAGGAGGGTAGTGTATGTGCTAATTTGGGCCCTTTACACTACTGCAAGTGTCATTCAGTGGACACCCAAAGTATCATATGTATACCTACAGGTGTCACACTAAGAATGATCATCTTCTCTCATATTTGATTGTTTTCAAATCTTCTCCTTCTAACGGCTATAATCTTGTTGAGCAAAGAACTACTGAATTTTTCATTGTTGTAGCCTCATACTCTACCTTTCATGCTGTAATGTCGGTCAAACTGAAATGATTGATTAGACAATGATATAAAGGTGGTCACTTCATTTGGCTTCAGGAGTATTAAAGGATTAGATTATTTGGTTCTTGAGATTAAAGGGTAGAGGTGTATGAAAGTAGGTGGTGAGTCTCAGGGTTAAAATCCAGTGCTATGAGGAAGAGATCTGGTTTCTAGTCCTCACACTGCTACTAACTTGTTATTTGAGAATGACAAAGCTGCCTCACTCTCTGGGCTTCAGTTTCCTCATCCATAAAATGAGGAAGTTGAAATCAGTGCTCTTTAACTTCCTTTCCTCTAAGTTCTGTGTTCAGTGGAAAATTCCTATGATGAAATTTGAGGATGTTACAGTCTTTTTTTTTTTTTTAAACAAGGACATCAGAAAGAGCTAGCTGTTTAGTCATTATTTAGTGTTTTTTAAACAAAAGCCAAATGCGGTTCAAATCGTTATAGCTGGCTCTTTTGTAAAGGACTTGAAAACAGAAAAAAACCAGATAACTAAGAAAACAGTAAAACTCTGAACTTATGCAAGAAGCAAAGCCAAGGCTTGGAAGAAAGGAAATGCCTTTGGATCCAAGAGAAGCTTGATTCAGGTTAACACTTTCTATTCCCCTTCCTGTGAAGGGTAAGGGTGGGAGGGATGGTAGAAGTCAAGCCCTTCAAGCTGGAGCTTGTGGAAAGCCAAGAAGAAAGAAGTGCAGTGATAACAGTTGGCAACAACAGCTGACATTTATATAAACTCTTAAGGTTTGCAAAGCACATTATGTCATTTAATCTGTGTTACTATAACATGAAATAAATACAGCAGTGGCACCAAAGGCATCTGAAAGGAGAAGTAAAAAGGAAATTTATATTTGCCTCTGGGGTACATAAGGTTGACCTTATGTACTAGTTCCTCTAGTAAGCAGGAGTTGGGAGGTTAGGGACTAGGAGAGCAAAGCATTATCCTGTTTACTTCTATGTAGCCAGGCCCTGGATTTGAGTGACGTCACTAAAGCAAATTCTTTTCTTCCGAGCTGGTCTGGACAAGAAGCAGGAGGTGCTTCTCAGGGACATGACCAGAGACAAGTCTTGACATGTGTTTTTTCCCTATCTTCAGTCAATGGCAGCAGTTAACTTAGGAATGCTTGGACAGGTGTCTGGTTCCCAGTTTCTGACACACACACACACACACCTGGTGTCTCAGAGACTTCTGAAAGATGAGTAGGCCTGCTTTAAAAAAAAAAAGGTTCAGAGTCAGTAAAGGGAAAAGGTTGTACGGTTTAGTGTTTTAGCCACTGTTTTTAAGGATTAACTTAGAGGCCCCAGCATTCTAGAGCAAATCCCTTCCCTGATAGATATCAGTTCATGGAAATTCCATCAAAAAGATATTCCAGACAGTCCTTGACTAAATGAATGATGCTAAACATCCATATGATGCCAACAGGTCTCTGAGGTCAATTCCCTGATTTTTTATGTTTCTGTGTATGGCTGCAATCTTCTGTCTAACTTTAGTTGTTAAGTGTTGCTATTTAGCCTCTAGATATGTTAGCAATAACTTCAAAGATAAGACCCATTTGAAATTCACATCATAATAAGATGTTCAAATTTAGGTAATTTTTCTCTCTATTTCCAAAATGTAAAGAAATTCTTTAAAATATTTTGTATTCTTCCTTTGCTAAATAGATCTTTTGGCCTTTGATCATTCTACAAATGAAACATGTACGCTTTTAGAAACTTACATTTCTTCACAGATATAAAAATCCCATTAACTTCCTTAATGGGAAACCTGATGCAGGCTGGTAGGTAGAAGCTAAGTCAAGCCAGGAAGGATATTATATGCCACATAGAAAAAAAAATCAGCATTTTGACATATATCCACCATACAGATCAAATGAATGGACACACTGGACTTAAAGAATCAGGAAGACCAGCCTCAGACACTCATTAGCCACATGACCTTAGACAAGTCACTTACCTTCTATACTTCAATTTCCTTATCTACAAAAGGAAGAGTTTTTACTCATTATTCACTAAGATCATTTCCACCTTTAAATCAATGGTTCTATGAACTCTAATTCAATAATTATGTCTGCAAGGCATGGGGTCCTTGGGATAAAATACCATATCTGGAACTTTCTTCTTATGGAATTATGAAGTCCTGATATTATTAATCAACAAACTCTATGAAACCTTCTTTGGTCCTGATTATCTTTTTTAATTAGATCTCTCTCTCTCTCTTTTTTTTTTTTTGCTCTAGAGTTGTCTGAGAACATGACTGCTACTCTTGCCTTTTCTTTTTTATTGCAACTAAAGCATAATAGATTCTGCTCCAATCCCTCATTTTAACTCTGTGTTTGTTTTTATGTTTCAAGTGTATTTCTTGTAAATAACATATTGTTGGATTCTGGTTTCTAATCCATTCTCTTATCCACTTTCATTTTATAGGTGAGTTCATCCCATTTATAGCCACAGTTATGATTACTGTGTATGTCTCTCCTATTTTCTTCTGTTTACACTTTTCTGTCTATCTTTTTCCCCCTGTCCCTCTTCCAAAGTCTGTTTTGCATCTGATTACTGCCTTCTTTTATCTTCGCTCCTTTTGCCCTCCCCTCCTCTGGCTTTAATCTCCTTCTCCTCCTACTTTTCTATTGGGTAAGATAGATTTCTGTACACAAGTTTTAGCCTTATCCACTCCTCTTTCCCCCATTTCACTGCTATGATAAAAGCACTTCCCTGCATACCTCTTTTATATGCAATCATTTCCCCCATTCTTCCTTTGCCTTCCCCATTCCCCCAGTGCATCTCTCTTTCTCACTCCATTTTTTTTTCAGATCAAACCAATGCAATTGACTCACATATGTTCCTTCTGTCTATGTAGACTTATTTTAACTGTCATAATAATGATAAAGAAGTTTTGGGAATTATATGTATCATCTTCCCACACAAGGATGGAAGTAGTTTAACCTTATTGAATCTTTTATGATTTCTCCTTCATGGTTGCCTTTTTATGCTTCTCTTGAATCTTGTATTTGAAAGTCAATTTTTCTATTCAGCTCTAGTCTTTTCATCAGGAACCCTTGAAAGTCTTCTATTTCATTAACTATTCATTTCCCCCCCTGAAGAATTATACTCAGTTTTGCTGGTCAGGTTATTCTTGATTGTAATCCTATCTCCTTTGCCTCCCAGAATATCATATCCTAAGTCCTCTGTTACTTTAACTTGGAAGCTGCTAAATATTGCACAATCCAACTGTGGTTTCATGGAATTTGAATGATTTCTTTCTAGCTGCTTTCAGTATTTCCTCTTTGACCTGGGAGCCCTGAAATTTGGCTAGAATATTTCTGGTGGTGATCAGTGGATTCTTTCAATGCCTATTTTACCCACTGGTTCTAAGCTATTGGGACAGTATTCCATTATAATTTCTTAAAATATGTTTTTTAGGCTCTTTAAAAAAACATAGTTTTCAGGTAGTCCAATAATTCTTAAATTATCTGTCCTCAATCTATTTTCCAGGTGAGTTGTTTTTCTGATGAAATATTTCATAGTTTCTTCTATTTCTTCATTCTTTTGACTTTGCTTTTTTTTTTTTAACTGTGTCATGATATCTCATGGAGTCATTAGCTTCCACTTGCTCAAACCTAATTTTTAAGGAATTATTTTCTTCAGTGAGTTTTTGTACTTCTTTTTCCATTTTGCCAATTCTGCTTTTGAAAGAATTATTTTCATCATTTGGTCAATTCTGTTTTTTGAGGTGGTTTTTTTTTGTTGTTCTTTTTTTTTTTTAGTATTTTTTGCACCTCTTTTACCAAGGTGTTGCTAGGTGTATTTTCATAGTTTTCTTGCATTGCTCTCATTTATTTATCCTATTTTTCTTTTAGCTCTCTTATTTCATTTTGAAAACAAACTTTTAGCTCTTCCAGGAATTGTTGGGCTTGTGCCCAATTTGCATTTTTGAGGCTTGGCTTGTAGCTGTTTTGACATCTTTGTCTTCTGAATTTGTGTCTTGATCTTCCTTGTAACCTGTAACTTTTTTTTGGTTATTGTTTGCTTATTTCTCCAGCCTACTGTTGACATTGAACCTCATGTTAAAGTTGATCTCTGTTCACCTGGGTGAGGCAGGCACTGTTCCAAGTTTCAGGCTTTTTCACATTGCTATTTTCTGAGCTAATTCTGGGGGTTTTGAAGTTTTTGATGCTTCAAGGTGGTATTATCCAGGGAGAGGTGACTGTTCTGTGTTTTGATCCTTATCTAGAAAGGGTCCCTGCTCCCTTATGACTGCAAGTACTCCTTAGGGCACTGAAAACATTCCTCTTTACTCTGAAACTGCAAACCTAGAAGTGAGTGTGAATAATGGGGATGCCAAACAGTGCCTTATCCTGTGCCAAGTGCTAGCACATGGTCCCCTGTCATCTCTTTCTGACCAGTTGTCCAATCTCTTACTATCTTTGGGCCAGGAGCTCTTGAAGTTACCACTGCTGCCACTAAGTCCTGCAGGTGGTGTGGATACCACATGTACTCCAAGCCAGCCCCTACTTAAATGGCACAGATTTCTACTTCCAACCTCCTAAGTGGTCTTTGTCTGGAAATATGTCTCACTCCAACCTTTTGCTGGCTCTGCCACTCAAGAATTTGATCTGAGGCATTATTTTAAATTTGTTTGTAAGGGATTGGTGGGAGATCTCAACAGTAGGGCACTCTCTACTCTGCCTTTCTGGCTCTGTCCCTGATATATTTTTAACCACTTTTAAAAATGATTTATTTTAAAGAATATTTAATACCAGTATAACCAATTAAACTTACTTTCAAATATTTTCTTTTTGGACCAGACATGTGATTTCTAGACCTCATGATTACTAGTAGTGGAACTCCCTCTATCAAAGCAAGTCAGACCCTGCTCTGCAAGTGATAGTTTTAGAGTTCAGCCTAAGGTTGAGTGATTTGCCTGATGTCTCACAACTATTTATTGTGTGTCAGAGGAAGGACTTGAACCCAGGTCTTTCTGACTCCAAGGCTAAGTATAACTCCACTTCTTCTAAATTCACAAGGATTCATCCCTATTCACTTTTCTTATATGGTTAGGGTTACTGTGTACTCTGTTCTTCTGGTTCTACTTTTTTTTTTCCACTTTGCATTCTCATAATGGTCTTCACACATTTCTTCATATTCCTCATCTGTTGTTGTTGTTCAGTTATGTCTGACTCTTCATAACCCTATGATCTTGTCCATGAAGTTTTCTGGACAGACACTGGAGCAGCTTGCCATTTTCTTCTCCAATGTGTCTCCATTTCATGTTTGAGGAACTGAGGCAAATAGAGATTAAATGACTTGTCCAGGGTCACACAGCCATTAAATGTCAGAGTCTGCATTTGAACTCAGGTCTTCTTGATTCCAAGCCCCGTGCTGTATCCACTACACTGCCTAGCTCCCCCCATATTCCTCATACTTATTGTTAATTTCATTATAGCATTTTATTACATTAATATATGACAATTTATGTAACCACTCCCTTACTACTAGATGTTGAGGTTGTTTTCAATTGTCTGTAATTACAAGTAATGCTGTGAAAAGATTTAAGTTGTTTAAGAATGTTTTTAATAACATTTTCTCAGAATACTTCCAAGAATAGAATCACTGGGTAAAAGGATATATCTTTAAAAAATCTTTATTGAATACTGCTAAAATATTCTATAAACTAGCAATTCCACAATCAATGAATGACTTTACCATTTTCTTCACAACCCCATCAATATAATTATTTGAAATTCTTTTTTTTGCCAATTTTATGGGTGTGAAGAAGTATACCTCAATACTTTTATTTTATGTCTCTTTGTTTACTAGTGAGTTTGAGAAATTTTTCAAGTGACTATTGAAACTTTGTGTTTTTTTCTGTCTATTCAGTCATGATCATTTATCCATGTAAACTAAGAGCTCCCTTTGTAAAATTATACCATGCATAGTGAGGTGCTTTCAGGGAATATGTATGGGGCCTGACTGTATTTGAGGCTTATCTTTGCTTGGTCTAAAAATCAACGTCAAATTTGCTTCACAAAAGATATTGGGAGTAGTATTCCAATGTCCACTATGTTTATGAGTTGTTTTTTATTTTCACCTGTAAAGTTGTCTGGGTTAGGTATTTCTCTTGGGGGGTAACATTTGCTAAAAAGCTTTAAAAAAAATTATGGATCAATACATGGTTTCAAGAGCCTTTGTACCTTTGGGAATTTCCAAGGTTTTGATCTGAAAAGGAATAACACTAATAGTAACTAGAATTACTAATAAAAGCTTGGTTAACAACTGGGATGTATATATAGTTTCTTGCAGTCATAGAATCACACAATTTTACATCTGGACTTTGTAACTGATGGAATCTAATCCCATCATTTAAAAGATGAGAAAACTGAAGATCAAAAAACCCAGTTCCTTACTAGAATAACAGAATTCCAATCTGGTTGTTTTTGTATTAGAATACCACCACATAGGTGGCCAACAAATATTAGATAATTTATCACAAAACATTTTGGGACCATCAGCTGCAAAACAAAACAAAACACCAAAAAAAAAAAAAACCACCCAGAAAGAAAACAACCAAATAAATCCAAAAGTCTACTGGACGAGGTAGATGGTTTACAAAGAACCTTTGTTCTTGAGATTCTTTTCTGGAGATTTTTAGGTTTTATTTTGAAAAGGCAACTTGCACTATTTCCTATATTAGAAGTTAAGGAGTAGGGCATGCTCTATGGTGTACTCTAGTGCAGAGGTTCTTAAACTTTTTTGTGCTGTGGACCCCACACCCTTGGGAGTCTATGAAACCATAGAAACCTATGGATGGACTCTTTCTCAGAATGTTTTTAAATGCATAAAATACAGAGGACTATGGAGGAAACCAATTATACTGAAATACAGTCTGTCCGTCTCTCCCCAACTTTGGTGATCCCAGGTATGAAGAACAACTGTACTGGGACTTACAAGATACCACTAATAGATGTATCACTAAGTGTCTTAATCTCTCTGGTCTTTTGGAACTGAGTGAACCACACTGATTCAGTCTTGTGACTCAATTCTGGATTTAGCTCAGTTCCCTTTCTATTCAATTATGGGTTTAGTTCAATTTCCATCTTGTGAGAAATTATGGGAATTGTGACAAAACTTTATTGTATTGTTTTAACCTAGCCATACATGGATGGGAAGCTGTGTACCTATTTTTCTGATTTCAGGGAATTGCACCTGTTTATTCTCCCCCTCCCAACTTGGGAAGTCACTAATCATTCCTCCAATTAGAAATCAGATTACCTAATTTGTATCCTGATTTATATCCTGTTCTCTTTTAATGCATAAAAATCTTGTATTCTAGGTCTGTACCAAGGTAAGGAGACTGGTCTTGATTTGTTATGTAATTGACGTGCATTTCTTAATAAATCATGCTCAGAAGTTCAAACCTTTGTTTCTTCATTTACTTAAGATTTCACCCATCAAGTCTCAATTCTTTCATATGTCAAAGAAGAGGCTGAGCTAGAATAGCGGTTTTCAAAATGTGGTCCAGTGGTTTGTTTCAAGGATTCTCTCGTGGGGAGAGAATTTCTCTCATCATGAAATCAAAAGTATTTTCATAATAACAAAGACATTTAATTTCTAATATGGTAAATATTGATAGATATAATACCACATAAATAAAATCTCTTGAAGGAAAGATCTTCAATATTTTTAAGAGTGTAAAGGGGTCCTGAGACCAAAAAGTTTTGGAACCATTGGATTAGATCATCTCTAAGTTTTCTGTTATTTCTATGGTATTGTGTCTGATTAAATATCTGTTGAACAAATAGATGAGTTACACTTCCCTTTTATAGCTCCTAGGACATAATCCTCTGTTTTATAGCTGCCTTGACCAAATTTTCCAAACTAAAAACTAGAACACATGATCTGACAAAGGATATTCTCTTAGCAAAGTGTTGTAAAGAAGTATAATTTTCTTTTCTTGCAATTGCGACAATAGAAAACCCAGTATATATGGTCACTGAATATACAGAACACGTGACCAGAAAAGAACCTGCCTAACTGTTGTCATTTCTCATGAACTTAATACAAATAATATTACTTACATGTAATCCTAGATCCACAATCTCAATTTGGAAAATTGCTCTGTGGTCGAATGCAGTTTATGCTTGACAGCTGAATGGACCATCTGATAGGTTTCAAGCACATATAGAAAAAAATAAATTGGAACCAGAAAAACGAAAGATGTAACAGAGAACTCAACAGCAGTGCTAAAGTGCTAAAATGTTGATACAACAGGTCCAACAAAACCCAAACAATTTTGTCTGGCATAAAAAAACCTCAATTAAAATTGCTAACATTGCAATAAATGTTACATGGCATGAGACAGAGGAAAGGAGGCCATAAGACCAAAATGTCCTCTTTAATCCAAATCTTCAAGCACCTTGGCAGCATCTGGGACGTAGGTGCCCAGAGGTCTTAGGGCCACTGATGAAGTGAGGCCACTTATTCTTTTTGAGCATATTCTGGTTCCCATAGAGATAAACTGGAGAGGTGTGAGGATTATCTAGAAACTTCACAGATACTGGCCATGGTGGATTCTCTGGGTAGAAGGAAAGTGGCCCCATAACCAGACCAGCTTCAAAGGGAATGCTATGCCACTGCTGCCAGGTTTTTATAATTCTTTCCATTCTAGTAGCATTTAGAGACGAAGCCAGAGCAAATGGTGAACATCCCTCAGCATGATTTTCCTGTACATCCATGTCAATAGACTTGGACTCTGCTTCATTCTTTGGGAAGCAATCTAATTTAGGGTATGCAGAAAGAATTTCATCCTCTTTCCTAGGAACACTAGGGAAGTGGAGTGACATTTGATCTCTAAGCTTCTGTTGAGAACTCCAGTCTCCTTCTTTCTTGGTCACAAGTTCCCTGTCTTCTGCTTCTAAAAAGCCCAAAGATGCTGTTTCCTCCTCTTCACTTAGGAAAAACCAACCTTCTTTCTCCATCAAGAAATTCCTAGGAGTTTTCTCTGCATCTACATGGACTACGGAATGAATTTCCTTTTCTTCCTTCTGCTTCAGGGAACCCCTGGGTTCTTGCCTTTCCTCTAGGGAACTTTGATCTGCCCTCTTAAGGGGCTTCCTTAGACAAGCTGGAGTCCATAGCACTGGCATTGACCCCAGCATGGAACTAACCCGGAGGCCTGGTCCTTGAGGACCCCCAGGGGTCCCAGGAGCCGGGCTGGGGGACCCGAGGCTGGATGTCCCAGTCTCCCAGCACCATGAGGGTGGGTTGGGCTGCGTGACGCCCCAGGCCTCGTCTCCCCTCACCGGTTTCTCTCTCCTCCTCTTGGGTCTGGGAGGGCCGGCATCACTGGGGGCAGAGTGGGGCTCCCGATCTGGGTCTGGGCGACTGTAGGGGCCTGGGTCAGTCCAGTGTGTTAGGAAGCCCTCGGGGACCCAGCGGCCAAATTCACTGGCGGCTCTAAGTTGCTCCTCCATAGCCACAGGAACGTCCAGGTGCGGTACCAACGAGAGGTGAGGAACAGCGCGTGCGCAAGCGGAAAGAGCGGGGGACCATCGGAACGAGAAGGGATTCTCCGCCGCGGGTGGACGCGCAGAAGCTAACCTCGACCTCAGGAGGGAAGTGGGGAGCGGAAAATTAAATAATTCTTCTTGGAGCGCAGCTTCACAAGGATCATTCAAACAAACAAACAAACAAAAAGGATGCTTTAAGAAGAGAGGAACATCCTGAACCACACCCTTATCTGGGCTGGGCAGAGGAAGCATATAAACAGGATTAAAAGGAAAAAAAAGGATATGTTTCTGTTATCCCAATTCCCATTACATGAATATGTTAAAAAAAATCTAAATTGGTTAGCAAATTCTTTGTGCATTCACGTTGCTGTCATTAGCCAAATTCCTCTTTTTCTTTCTTACTGGAATACTTTCTTTTCTTTGTGGAGGGGGTAAGGCAGGGCAATTGAGGTTAAGTGACTTACCCAAAGTCACACGGCTAGAAAGTATTGTGTGTGAGGGCCTATTTGAATTCAGGTCCTCCTGACTCTATTCACTAGATGCCCTGGAATCCTTATTCTTTCCATCTTCAGAATTATACTTTTGATAGCTTCCCATTCTTCCTGGGCCTACTTGTTGAATAAAATTTTAAGCAACAAGATAGTACTTATTCTTCCTCTGAGTCTTTTTAATATCTGCTCTTCCAAAATCTAAGGGCTTACATGTAAGATTATATACATGGATTTCTTCTCTATCACAAATTATAAACTGGAGCCATTATTTCCCAGTAAGACTTACTTCACTTCCATTCTGAAAGTCATTTTTTATTATTTAGGGGAAAGTGAGCTAATAATGAAATAAAAAGTTTTGAAATGAAGTTTCATTTTATTTTAGTCACATAAAATTTTACTTAAAAATGTAAAAATCATTCTTAGTTTCTGGGCTGTACAAAGACAGGTTGAGGCTGGATTGGACCCTCAGACTATAGTTTGCTGACTCCTTCTCTTGTCAAAGAGAAGGCTCTACCATAGTCAAAAAGATGCTCAAAGTAAGTAGAGGTGGTGAGTATCTTTCCATTCTTGCTATTCTAATCCCTAAGTGAGAAAACTTGACCTCCTCCACTCTCCTTTTCTCTATATATCATTTGCCTTGGCCACGCTATCTTCTTGTTCACTCAGCAGCCTGGATGTGATGAATGAGAGGGCAAG
>NW_027185612.1:1906421-1916532 GCF_028583685.1 Petaurus breviceps papuanus | reverse complement strand
TGAAGGGAATGCGTGAATGCGATTGGTCGCCCTAGAGATGAAACAAAGTACTTTTTCAAGCAGAAGACGAATCAAGGTCCTCTGGTTCTAAATGCAGTGCCTTTCCTACTTCCACGTTTGCCTAACTATTTACAGAGCTAATCCTATCAGATTGTGTTTTGATTTCCTGTGGATTTTGTTTCTCCTATGGCAGCCCTTGAAGCTCCTCACACTATCACAGAGAAAAAAGCCATTGCAGACTCCACTGCATTCCTATGTCCTACATAGATACACATTTTGAAACTTGTTTCCTCCCTAGTCAATAAAGCTTCTTCATGGTATTTAAAGGTCTAGAGAGATTAAGCAATCACTCATTTTCACATAGGTAACATGTAGTAGAATTAGGGTGTAAATCAAGGTCCTCTGGTTCTAAATGCAGTGCCTTTCCTACTTCCAAAACTTTCTTTGGTTCAAGTGTATGTAAAGACCTTTGGGAATGGGATGGAGGCTGAAGGGTTTTTAGATGCTAAAGGAAAAGACAAGCAACATATTTGAGAACCCACAAGTTAGAGGCTATGGCATTGCCTAGTTGGATCGAGAAGTCAATAGGACAAAACCAATCTTATAGCTTCTGCCTTGGGATGGTTCAGGTGATAATGTGTTACCTGGAGCATTCTCCCAGCCTTCCCCTCAGATAGAAGTCAATAACAGGCAGTAGAACAGAGAACTAAAGATCTGAGCATTTGCCCTGTTACCTATTTGAATAACTATGAGAAGGGGAAAAGGAGAGGAAAAGTGGAATTTTCCCAAGGTCATAGTAAAAGTAGTGAAGACTCTCAATTCAATTTCTCAAAGAAATTTTAAAAAAATTAACCACTCACTGTGTATCTATTTCTATGGCTCCAGTCCTCAGGAATTAGAAAGCATTAGAAATAAAGGAGTCAGGACTCACAGGAAATCAGTAAGTAACCCTACTACACCCTAAGAACCCAGCAAGTAAAACAGACACTATGTGCTGTAGGAGGTCAGAGCAAACAGTAAAGACTATGACCAAGAGTAATCAGAGAAGGATTCATGGGAGAGTGCAGACTTGGGCTCTGAAAAAAGAAAATATTTTTAATAGAAGGAAAAGCATTTTAGGAGCAGGGCACCACATAAGCAAAGGTGTAGTTTTGGGAATGAGCATGGTAATTCCCAGTGTTAAGTAAGGAGATAGACTTGACTGAAATGGAGAATGCACGTTAGGAAATAGGACTAGATGGGATGTGTAAAAGACTTGAAAACTGGAGTGGAAGGGGTTAGACATTCCATTCTTTCCTTCAGTATTGTCCAGGCCTCAAAGACAGGGTGGACAGGCATTTTCTCTGTTTTTTCTTCCTAACCTCCTAAAGCAATTGATAAAGACTTTTAAATTGTTATTTCCTTTCAACCTCTAGGGGGCGGGGCAACATTACTAATAGTACAAATGCTCCCCAAGGTTACAATTCTCAAGAAAACACAGTGTTTAGATTTATTGAGAACTGGTTGGGAAGAGGTCATAGATTTAATGAGATGAGGGACTTTAGAGGCCATATAATGCAAGGCTTTCGTTTTACAGATAAGGAAAATGAGGTTTACAGAGGGCGAATGACTTGAGTACCAAGGTAACTCAGATATTCTGTGTCTGAGGTGCCTCAAGAGAAGCTGGGGCTTGTTCACTTCAGCTTTGGGGGATTGAGACCTCTTTGTCAAATGAACTATTGGCCCATGGGCCAGGGAGGGTGTCTGCCTGCCTCAAGTGTCTCCCCACTCTAATTCAACCTCAAAATTCAGTCACCAAAGTGATTTTCCTAAAGTGCAGTTCTGATAATGTCACCTTTCCCCCTATAAAACCCTCTGTTTGGCATTAAAAACTTATCATAACCTGCCCCTCTCCCACCTTTCTAGTTTTCTTCAACCTTACATCCCTCCCTCACATACTCTGTGATACAGGGGCACTGGTCTCCTGGGGTACAAACTTTTAAAGGCACAAAAATTTTACACTTGATTTCATACCACAACATAGAAGCCCAATTAGCAACTTGTTTTATTTCCTTCCTGTTCAACAGAATTTGTTTTTATTACTTATGTTCTTTTTCATTCCATTTTGAAAATGTGCCGTTCTTGACTTGCCTTGAGCCCATTCATGTTACTTGCTCTGTATGCCAAAATTCTTAGAAGTATCTCTAATTATCCCTGTCTTTTACACATCAGGAAACAGATCCAATAAAATTAAATGACAACAAAAGTCATCAACAAAGTCAGGATTAGAATTCAAGATTCTTTCACAGCTTTGTAATTTTTTGTAGTATATTATATCCTCTAAAACTTGGGAAGAGGGTTTGAGTATTGATGGTCTATAATAAGTCTTCTATTCATAATTACTTGGAACAGTTAAAAAATCTCAGGGTAAGGGCTATTGCTCCCTCTTCCTCACCTCCTTATTTCCCTGCCCTCTTCCCATTTCTACTAGTCCAGCCACTTATTCTACTTTGTACCTAAGGACTGTTCCTTTTCCCTTTCACACCAACCCCAGCCACCTGTCTCTCTCTGGTTTTTCTTCCCTACAGCTAGAGCAAGAATTTCTGCCCTCTCATTCTCCCACTACCTGGCACACCAGGCGATGGAGAAGTAGCAGCAGGAGGGGAGTGTGTATGTGTTTGTGTTCTCTACTTACTACATGAAGGTCCTGACTCCTCCCTCAGTCTGGATCACTTATAGCACAGAGTAGCTTTCATTTTCTCCTCAGTCACAGGATTTCCTTTTTTTATAACAGAGTATTAAGCAGCAGTCCCTGAGAGAGGAAAAAGAAGGCTGCTGATCCAGGTGAGACAGGGAGAGAACAGCTGGCCTTTTTCCTAATTCCCTCTCCACCAAGAACCTCTTCCTTCTGGCAGATTCTATGGCAACTGCACTGGGGGATGGGGGGGGGGGGACTGGGTGCCTAGGAATAAGTAGAAGACATAGAGCCTTCCCAGGAGAGTAGGGGAAGTAGAGTGGGATCAGGTTGAAAGTGGAGAATCTGGGGCTGTCCGGAGTCAAATGGACTCCACTGAGCTATTGTCTGTCAATGTTGACAGAAAGAATAGATAATGCTTTCAGAAAGAACTCCAGATCAGGGTAGTCATGTAGAGTTTGGGAAGATGGCTGCCTGTCTTGTCAGGGACTTTGAGAAGGATCAAACATCTCTCCCTTTGCATGCATAGGATACCTAGAATCCCTCCAATGGGTCAGAGTGTTTTATTCTACAGAGAAAGCTTGAAATCAAAACTTTCCCAAAGAGAGAACCTGGGACCCATCCTTGGATAACTGCAAAACCACAATATCAAGGTCTTAGTTTATACTGAAGTATCTATGGCTATCTGAGACTTCCCTGACAGCAGCTTCTGCTTCTGTGGAAGGCTAGGTGTTTGGCATTTAGTTTTGAAAGGAGGATGTGTGTGTATGTGTGTGTGTATGCGTACCTGCATGCATGCATACATGCATGTAGAATATGTTTTTCTGAGAATAAGAAAGGGCAGGACCCTGTAAGCTGCAAATATTTAATTGCAAACTTCTCTGAACATTTTCACAGCCCTTTCTGGAGATTTTAGGGGTATGAGGTATAGTAGGTAGGGAGAAATCTAAAGGATCACTGAGAAAGCCCTCTACCTGGTGGCTCCTTTGGCCACCATTCTGACCAGTTCACCAGATCACTTGTGACCAGGAGCTGAAGACTTGCTTCTTTCAACAGACAAGTTCTATTCTGGGTATAGCTGCCAGTACTGGATCTGCCTGGAAGCCTGCTTCTGGTATCAGAAGGGGGTGGGATGGGGGAGATGTGGGGGATGAAGGGGCATAGGGTATGGAGGGCTTTTGTTTCTCCTTTGAATCTTAGGGGACCCTCTAGAGCACACCACAAAGAAAGAATGGAATTCATTGGCAGGTTATAGGCTTTAAGGTCTAATAGAGCACTAGAGAACTGCAACATTTGAAGAAAAGTAGCAAGCAAAATTTAAAAGTTGTTTTGTGTGGAAATACATTGTAATTCTTCTTCCTACCTCTGCCAAGGTTCTCTCTAATCCTCTGCAAGTCATTTAACCACTTGTACTTTCCTTTTCAACATGAAAATGGTAAAAATTGTCCTTGAAGTCAGTAGGACATGTGTTCAAATACTCAGACATTTACTAGCCCTGAGACTCTGGGCAAGTCATTTAACTGTGATTGTCTAAAAAAAAAAAAGGGAAAAAAATCATAGTTACCTTCACTACATGCCTCACAAAAGAAATGAAGCAGAGAAATTGTCTAGCCCACCCATTTCTTGGTCATCATGTACTGAGGCTGGCACTTCTCCAGAGGGAGATAGGGCATTTCTCCCATGGTCCTTGGGTAACAGCCAATTTTTGAACTTTTCTTGGATAATGGAGAGAAGAGAATTGGAGGGCAGAGAAGTGGCCTGAGAGGCTGCCAACTCCCAGGAGTGGGCTGGTGGCTTTTGCATCTGCACGATCTGTTCATAAAAGCTGTTTCCCACAGTCCTGGCTATATTCACCTCCATCTGTAACCAGGCTAATATGGGAAGAGAAGCAGCTTCCTTATTTTTTCCCACTCCTAAAAATTGTCCCCAACACATCCTTCTATCTCACCTAAATCCTTCCTGCTGTTGTGTGTTTCTGTTTCCATCTTATTATGATTAACTGTGTGACCTTGGGCAACTCATTTCTCTTCAGTGAAGGGGATCAAGTTGCTTCTCAGCATAATGACAGGGTTGGACTAGAAGATCTCACAGGTCTTCCAGCTGTAAAGTTTGTGATCCCAATATTCTGGATGTTATTTCAGGGTGATTTAAATGAAACCAAAAGAAACATGCTACCCTAGTAGAATGAGGTTAAGTTGGGCCCTGGAGCATCTATGCAAAAATTTCAGGAAGGAGCTCTTGCCCCACCCTTGGATAACTGCAAAACCCCAACATCAAGCTCTCCTTGCTGTTTAGGGTCACTTGAGTGTTTCTATCAATGAGAAGAAGGAAATTTCAGAACTTGCTGCTCTGAAGTTTGGTTGTTTTGAACCACACATTTTAGTTATGTTATACAAAGTTGGATTATAGAGTTTCTACTCCTCTGGAGAAATTCTCTATCAGGTATTGCATTTTGCTTATTGTGCTGATTTTGTTTTAAAATTAACACAGATTGTCTTAAGTTCTGCATTGAAAGCTCTAGTTCCTGACCTTAATTTCTGCCTACTTTCTTATTTTATAATTTTTTTTCTCTTTTGAATCATTCTGGGTGTTTTTTGCTCATGTCTTGTCATGTCATGTTTTGTGGAAAGAAGCAAGTCTTCAGCTCCTGGTCACAAGTGGTCTGGTGAACTGGTCAGAATGGTGGTCAAAGGAGACACAAGGTGGAGAGCTTTCTCATGTTCTTAATAATCTATAGGATCAGGGAAGGCTAGGTGGTGCAGTGAATAGAGTATTGGCCCTGGAGTCAGGAGGACCTGAGATTAAATTTGGCCTCAGACACTTAACATAAAACTAGGCATGTGACCTTAGGCAAGTCACTTTACCCCAAGGGCCCTACCTTCTTCCCCCCACAAAGCAAAAAAAAAAAAAAAAAATCTATAGGATTTTGTCATTTTTCAGACCATAATACAGAATCAAAATCACAGAATTTGAGAATTGCTGGGGACCTCTGGTGTCAGGGAG
Source organism: Petaurus breviceps papuanus (assembly GCF_028583685.1). Lineage (NCBI taxonomy): Eukaryota > Metazoa > Chordata > Mammalia > Diprotodontia > Petauridae > Petaurus > Petaurus breviceps. The sequence continues at coordinate 1,910,855 of NW_027185612.1, read as the reverse complement.
TCCAGCTGATACTTAAGGGGACTCCTCACTCCAGCTAAACTTGACCAGTGGCCCTCCTTCCTCTGCTGGAAAATCTGGAAGAAAAGGCGGCTTCCCCCCTTTTCTCCCCCGATAGTTCCCCCCCCTTCCTTCTCCCTGCCCCCAAGGGAGTTCATTCCACTCCTGGACAACTCTCATTGTTAGGAATTTATACTGACCTCAAGACTCAGTTTGCTTCTTTGCAATTGCTTTTAGATCTTTGCTCTGGGGTCAAGCAGAACCAAACACATCCCTCTTAGAGCAGCCTTGAAATCATTGAATTTAACTATGATATATGATATTTGTTGAAGAAAGATATTAATATTAATAGTGGATTCTGAAATTTTAGTTCAAATATAGCAGATTTTATTCCACATATCATTAAACTCTATCCAAGTGAGGGAGAGAGAGACAGACAGACAGAGAGAGAGAGAGAGAGAGACAGAGAGACAGACAGACAGAGACAGACAGAGACAGAGAGACAGAGAGAGACAGAGACAGAGAGACAGAGACAGAGAGAGAGAGACAGAGACAGAGAGACAGAGAGACAGACAGACAGAGAGAGAGAGACAGAGAGAGAGACAGAGACAGAGAGACAGAGACAAAGAGACAGAGAGAGACAGAGACAGAGACAGACAGACAGAGAGACAGAGACAGAGAGAGACAGAGAGACAGAGACAGAGAGAGACAGAGACAGACACAGAGAAGACCTAAGTCATTCATAGTTGATCATCATACAATGTTGCTGTTACTGTGTACAGTGTTTTCTTGGTTTTGCTCATTTCACTTGGCGTCAGTTCATACAAGTCTTTCCAGGCCAAAACTTGTTCTTCATCCTTATTTCTGCCTCCAGTTCCACCATCTTTCAGCTCTTCCCCAGACTGTTCCTCTTGTACTGGCTACACTGTATTCCTTTACTCATCTTGACCCCTTGGTAAACCAGTTCAACTTGACTCTGTTCTCTTCACTTGAGAACCTTTGTCCTATTCGTGTTTGAGGTTCCCTGCCAAGCTTAAGCCTTCGAATACTTCTACAATCTGCTCCTTTCACAGCTACTCACATGCAACTAAATGAAGGTGGAGACAGTCACAAAACTGTATTGAATCCACTACAAATTTATCTTACATAATCTCAACTTACCTTCATGGGAGCAAGACAATCTTTTTATATCTCTATTTAACTCACTATCTTGACTTAGCACAGCAGCTTTTCCCAACCTCCTATGGCTTTCTGTTTCCACACTCTCAGTGAAGAATCTTTGCCTATATGAGGCCATTAACTGAGAATACCCTCTACTCCTCATTCCATACCCCTCAGAGGCCTTCTTCCACTCCTTCATCCTTATTTCCCATGAAGAGGTAGCCTTTCTTCTTGCCAAGGCAAACCCCTCTACATACCAAAGTGATCCTGTCTCCTATCCCATCTCCCCCTAACAGATCCTTCTCTATCACCTAAACTCTTTAATTAACCTTCATATTCTCCCCATCTATTTCCTGCTTCCCTGCTTCATACAAGATTCTGATGTCTTCTCCATCCTCAAAAAATCCTCACTTTATCCATCCACCCCCACCCCCAGGTATCATCAAGTATCTGTCCTCCCTTTACTGTCTAAACCCCTTGAGAAAGCTATCTACAGTTGGTGCTTCCACTTACATTTCCCTCATTCTCTTCTTAACTCTCTGCATTCTGTCTTCTAACCTTATCATTCAATTGAAACTGCTGTCTCCAACATTATCAGTGATCTCAACTGCCAAGTTTAAGGACCTTTTCTCAATCTTCATCCTTCTTAACTTTTCTGCAGCCTTTGACACTGTCGACCCCCTTCTTCTCCTGGACACTCTCTTTCTAGGCTTTTGTGACACTGCGTTTTCCTGGTTCCCTCCTCCCCCACTTCTCTGACTGCTACTTCTCAGTCTCCTATGCAGCATCTTTATCTCATCCTGCCTATTAACTATGTATGGCCCCTATGGCTCTGTCCTTGTCCCTCTTCTCTTTATATACTGTTTGTTGGTGATCTTGTCAGTAGCTGTGGCTACAATGATCATCTCCATGTAGATGATTTTCAGATCTATTTGTGCAGCCCTTACTTGTATCCTGACTTCTAGTTTCATATCTCCATATGCTTGTTGGCCATGTTGAACTGCATGTCCCATTGACATCTTAAATTTAACATGTTTATAACTGCACCCTCTTTCCTTGTAGACCTTCCCTTCTTCCTACCTTCCTTTTACCATTTCTTAATGGTATCCTCTTACTCTCACAGGCTCTCAACCTTTGACTCTTCCTTCTTCCTCAAACTCTGAATAGAATCTGTGAACAAGTTCTGTCAATTTATCTTCAAAATGTGTCTCATGTATATTCCTTCTCACTTTTGACACTCCTGTCATCCTGGTTTAGGCCCTGGAGTGCTGTAACAACCTTTAGGTTTGTCTCCTTGCCTCAAGTCTCTCCCTTATTCCAGTTCACCCTACACTTCACTGTCAAGCTGATCATCCTAAAGTCCAATCTTACCACATTGTTCCCCTAGGCTCCCTATTACTTTCAGGATCAAATATAAAACCCTCTTTTTTGTGTTTAAAGATCTGCATAACCTGGCACCTTGCTATCTTTCCAGCCTTCTTATACTTTATTTCCTTCCATGTACTTTGTTACCCATTGACCTTGATCTTCTTGCTGTACCTATCACATGACACTCCCCTTCTTGGCTGAACATTTTCACTCACTGTCCTCCATGCCTGGAGCCATGTCTCTCCTCATCTCAGCCTCCTGGCTTCCTCGGCTTTCCTCAAACCTAAGCTAAAAGCCCACCTTCTCTAAGAAACTTTTCCCAGTCTTCCATAATTGTAGTGCTTTTCCTCTGTGAATATTTCCAATTAATCATGTACATATCTTGTTTGTACATAGTTAGCTACATGATCCCCTGTTTTTGAGAGTAGAGACTGTTTTTTTTTTTAATTTTTGGCCTTTGGCCTCTCTTTGTATCTTTATAGTTTAGCACAGGGACTTGCACATAGTAAGAACTTAATAAATGCTTATCAACTTGATAAGAGTTAAGAGTTCAGTTATTATCCTTAATCCATTTCCTTAAGAAATGCTTTTTCATCCTCTAACACCTAACTTTCCAGTGGGTTTTCCCTAGAAATGTGGAAAGGGTTTTACGGAAAAATATTATTTTCTAGTATTTCTAGGGAAACTAAAAAAGAGGTTTTAAAAATATTTCTACAAATTCCTTCTGAGCCTTCTCTTCTCCAGACTAAACATCCCCATGTCCTCCAGTTTCAGGTATTCAAACTCTCTACTTCCTTTAGATACTCTCAGGCTTGTCAATATCCTTCTTAAATGCTGGCACCTAGAATTGAATGCAATAGTAAAATGTTTTGAATATGTATATGTGTGTGTATTAGAAATAATCAGTTGGTTCATGTTGAACTAAAATAATGCCAAATATTTAATATTAAAATATACCAAAATGTTCCATAATGATTAAAAGTTTTATGTTTTGGGGACAAGAGATCTAGGATCCTTGGATCAAAAAAGTTTGTGAATTGCTTTGTCACTTCTATTTCTTTTTTTTTTCTTTTTGGAGAGCAGTTGGGGTTAAGTGACTTAACCCAAAGTCACATGGCTAGTTTTTTGTGTTAAGTGTCTGAGGCCTGATTTAACCTCAGGTCCTAATGACTCTAGGGCTAGTGCTCTATTAACTGCACCATCTAGCCACCCAGTCACTTCTATTTCTGGATAGAACAGTCTGATGAAATTTTCTAAACCCTGAATTCTCCCCAGATGCTTCAGGAAGCTAGAGACATGGATCACCAAGAAAGTCTCCAAGACCAACAGCTGGGTAAGGAAAGGATTAGTGGGGAAGGATTCAGTCTATATTGAGACAGTATCATTTCTTTCTCTGGAGATAGATAGCATGCTTCTTTTTGATTACTATGGTCATTTATCATAATGTAATGTGTATCTAATCTATTCCACTGATCCACCACTCTATTTTTTACCAATACCAGATTGCTTTGTTAATTATCACTTTAAAATACAGCTTGAGATCTGGTATGGCTAGACTATCTTCTTTCACATTTTTTCATAGATTCTCTTGATAACCTTCACCTTTTGTTATTATTTTTTCTAACTCTATAAAATAATTGGTAGTTTGATTGATATTGCACTGAAAAAATAGATTGATTTAGGTTGACCTACCCACAAGCAATTGATACTTTTCAAATTGTTTAGATCCGACTTTATTTGTATGCAAAGTATGTTTAATTGGGCAAAATAGCTTTTAAGAATTGTTTTAACTTCCTTTTCATGGGTGGTGAATTCACCACTTTCATTTTCAATACTGGTTATTTTGTTTTCTTCTTTCCTTTTTATAATCAAATTAAACCCATTGTTTATCTATTTTATTATTTTTTT
>NW_027185612.1:1869161-1896421 GCF_028583685.1 Petaurus breviceps papuanus | reverse complement strand
GGAAGGTAACATAGATCTCCATCTACTCTGCTAAGTCCCTCATTTTACAGGTGAGGAAAATGAGGCCCAGGGAGATTACTTAATCACTTGGTAATGTGTTGTGAGTCACACAGACAGTAAGTGGTAAAGTCAGGATTTTCACTCAGATCCTGAGATTCCTCATCCTAGAGTTTTTGTACCCTGATGTACTGTCTCTAATAATAGATTCTCAATAGACTCTGACTGACTGAATCATTGTGGTCTCTCTGAGTCCCTTGGCCAGCTATTTCCTTAAGTTCTTCCATTTCTCTTATATCCAATTTCTTTTCCTACTTCCTCAGCTTTTTGTAGATTGATTAGATCTTCGAACTCTGGGAGCAGGGTGAGAAGAAAGAGGCAGAAGGGCTTTAAAGAAGCCCCCACTCCAACAGTCTTTGGCCAAGAGTCATTGGCAAGACATAGTCTTAGACCCTAGGTGTTCACCAGGAACAGGATGAAGTGTGTACCCAACAGGGAGATCAGCACTTTGCCTTCAGGAAACCTGTCTTTAGAATTAATGGAAAAAATTGCAGAGATTCTAGAAAAGGGAGATAACCCCTGCAGGGGAGAAGGGATCATGAGAAAGAATGTACACTCTAGGGCAGGGGATCCTTTTTGGTAGTCTGATGGAGCCTATTGACCACTTCATATAATTTTCTTTTAGTGCATATAATAAAATACATAGGAATACAAAGGAAGCTGATTAGATTGAAAAATAACTCTAAAAATATTTTTCAAAATGTTCACAGATCTTCATTTTCTTCAATATTTCTCAGGATCAGTATTCCTTTTGTTCCAGGTACATTGCATCAAGTCAAGTCAAGTCCAATTAAGTCAAGTCAAGTCAAGTCAACAGGTATGTTCTGTGTTCTCCATTATAAATCCTCCAGGGAACAAACGAATGCTCTAATTTCTTTGTCTATGACTAATTAAAACATAGACAATGAAGAAATAACCCCCCTTGCTCTCATCCTTAATGACAATGAACTCAGATTAGTTGCCTAGATGTCCTGATCTCTTATTCCCATACTGACTCCTATTCTCCATAAGGAGAAGCTTGACCCATCTGAACTCATAGACTCTACTGAAATTTAATGCATTAGACCCAGTCCAATATCAACCATCCTGGGATAAAAACCTACCAGACTGTGTCCATTGTCTGTCACAACATTCCATCTGTCTAATTCAAACAGTGTTATGACACCCCATTGCTCAATGGAGACAATAGGTTATCCATCTCAAGGCTCCCTGAAGCCTAATCCTTGACAGGTGTCACCCCAAATGGCCAATTGAAAGGTTTCCCTATGCCAATAAAGAGGAAAAACAGTAGGTATGTCTACCTGTGAGATGCCTTGTTACCTAGTTTTTTTCCTTTTGGAAATATCAGGTAAATTCCCAAAAGGTTCAGTAGGTTACATGGGTTTCTTCCCTCCCCCTTCCAAAAAAAGGGTGTACTAGAGCCAGTAGAAAAGAAATTAAAATTTTCCTCATGACACTTTAGAGACCCTTTTTGACTGTGAGATTCTAGGATTCACCTACTCTCATGGCCTCTGTTTTGACCATGGTGAAATGAGGTCCCCTTGTCAGGTCCTAAGTTGTGCCTAAATCCTGCTAACCCCTATTGCTATTGGCAGGAAAAGACTATTGATTAACATGTCTATTTTACCCCAACAGGGTCTGGGCACATGATAGAGCCCAAGCAGGACAAAGAGATAGATGAATTGAGGATTCTTCTTGTGGGGAAACATGGTTCAGGGAAAAGTGCCGCAGGAAACAGCATCCTGGCCAGGTGTGTGTTTGAGTCCAGACTCAGTGAGCAGCCAGTGACCCAAGTGTGCAGGACAGAGCAGCGGATCTGGAGACACAGAAAAGTCATGCTCATTGACACTCCAGATATCTTTTCCCAGATGGACTCCCAGAAAGAGCTCTGCCATCTCTCCTCTCTGTGCTCCCCAGGCCTGCATGCCCTCCTCCTAGTGACCCCTCTGGGCTCCTACACAGAGGAAGATGAGACAGTGGTGAGGAACATCAAGGAGCTTTTTGGAGAAGAAGCTCTGAGGAGACATGTGATCATCCTGTTCACCCGGAAAGAAGACCTGGCAGGCAGGGACCTGATGGAGTTCATAAAGACTGCAGATAAACCTCTTCAGAAAGTCATTAGGAACTGTGGATTTCAGTACTATGCCTTCAATTATCGACTCACAGGAGAGGAAGAAGAACTCCAAGTGAATGGGCTTCTGGAGAAGATCGACAAAATGGTGCACGAGAATGGAGACCAACTTTGTAGCTTTGGGAAGGCTACCATTAGCCCTGGTAGGAAAATGAAATGAAGCAACTCTAGAGAATGGGGGCTGAGGGGAGAGGGAGGACTGGAAGGAATGTACAAATGTTCCCAAATGAAGCCTTTTTCCTTCTAACTTTTCACCAACCTTTTCTTTCCCATTGTCCTCTTAGGATCTATCTCCTACAGTTTGGCATTTCATTTTATCCTGCCCTTGATTGTTTTGTTGTCACGTTTTGTGGGTCAATCTCATTTCCCCACTAGAGTTCAAACTCCTTGAGGGAAAATCCATGGTCTATGCCCCTCTCAGTGCTCCACAGTAACCAGTACCATGTCTCACATATAGGACCAGAGGTTAAGTGTTGGAAGGTAATATAGATCTCCATCTACTCTGCTAAGTCCCTCATTTTATAGGTGAAGAAAATGAGGCCCAGGGAGATTAATTAATCACTTGGTAATGTGTTGTGAGTCACACATAGTAAGTGAGTCAAGATATGCAGCGAGGTCTGAGATTCCTCATCCTAGAGTCTTTAATAATGATTCTCTATAGGCTCTGACTGGCTGAATTATTGTGATATCTCTGAGTTCCTTTGCCAACTATTCCTCTAAGTTATTCTATTTCTCTTTTATACAATTCCTTTTCCTTTTTCCTCATCTTTTTTTGTATTGGTTAGATCTTCTGACTCTGGGTGAAGAGTGAGAAGAAAGGCAGAAGGGCTTTAAAGATGCCCTGACTCCAGCAACCTTTGGCCAAGTGTCATTGGCAAGACATAGTCTTAGACCCTAGGTGTGCTCCAGGAACAGGATGAAGATTTTCCCCAAGAGGGAGGTCAGCACTTCACCTTCAGGAACTCTGTCTTTGGAATGGATGGAAAAACTTGCAGAGAATCTAGAGAATGAAGATAACTTCCACAGTGAAGAAGGGATGATGAGAAAGAATGTACATCCTTGGGCAGGGGATCACTTTTGATGGAACCTATTGATCACCTCACATAATATTCTTTTAATGTATATAATAAAATACATAGGAACACCTAGGAAGCTGATTAGATTGAAAAATATCTCTCAAAATATTTTTTAAATGTTCACAGATCCTAGGTGAACAACTCCTGTTCTAGAGAGAAATGGCCAGATCTTCATGTTCTTCAATATTTTTCAGTATCCTGGATCGTAATTTCCACTCCCATGATTGAATTGAATGAAATCTTTTCCCTTCTCTGGTTTCACTTTTCTCATCTTTCACATGCAAAAATTGGGTCCAATCTAACTCTAATAGTCTCTATATCATATGATTTTTTTGATCCACCAACATTGTACATTTTACTGACTTTAGTTTAGCTTGTGACTAGTCAAGTTTATCCATTTCAATCTCTGCTTTTTCTGCACACTTGCACCAGAGTAGGGCTAATTCTTTCCTGGTGGCTCTTAATTCTCTTGGCTAACTTCCAGAATAATTTCTTGTACACTTATCACATGCACAATGGTCCCAGGTCTGAAGTCTATCTTGGGAGAGATAAAATACACACAGATAGAGAAAATAGCATGCAATAAAAAAGTGCCATAATAGGGAACACAGATTATAAGTGTCATAAAGAGAACACAGAAAGGAATGATCACTATTGTTTACTGGTTGGGGGAAACTTTACATAAGAAGCTCACTTATAGTTATCATTAGGTCTCAAATGGTAGTCAGGATTTGGACAGAGTATAGGGAGACTTTAGGAGGTAAATTCATTCAGGTTCAGGGGAGTCACATGAACAGAGAGGCATTACGTTTTCAGGGGAACTCTAGGAGGTTTCACTGACCAGAGTGGAAGGATAGAATTTCTGAAGTAGCTATGCTAGACCTAAATCTTTGAAGGACTTGACTTTGGACTTCATTTGATATACAAAAGAGTAATTTTCATTTCTAGGGCAGAGAATGACCTGGTGAAAGCAGTGTTTGAGAAAGCAATATTTTCTATAACCTCTTTGACTATGATACAGTCAGGATGGGGACCAGTAACAACAACAACAGCAACAATAGTCACAATGATAATTTGCATTCAAAAGTGAAAAAAAGGAAAAATCAGCAGCTTAATAATGTTCTTCTAAGGATTCTACAAAAGAAGTCATTCTTAAGGAGACATTTAGTATATGAAAAATAGGATGAGCATGAGGAAAAACACAGAAGAATGCATGCACAGAAAATGATTCACTTCTAAGTCCCCAAACTTAAAGAACTCAAATTTTCTTTGTCACTTACAGTGACAGTTTGCATTATGATGACTGAAAGTGCATTATGAATCACCAATGAATTTAATTTTTTCAGTACATTTCCGTCTGAAGTACTTCTTAGAGCATTTCATTGTTAGAGAACTGAGAATTCTTTGATGAGACACACACCATATAATTGTTAACATGTTGTCAAAGAAAAACATCAATACTATACTCCATGTTTTAGGCACATGTCTACAAGAAACAATTTCAATTAATGACTCATCTAAATCCAAACTTTTCTAGCTTAGAGAAAGAAAAGTTCAAACTACCATAGTTCCTGCCTTTCCCCAACCCCCATCTCCTTTGACATCACTCTGCCCCAAGAACATTGAGGTAACAATTACAGAAATTTTGAAAATGGAAAATGTCACAAAATAACAAAACAATTTTTTGGGATCACTGTTCTGCCCCATCTAATTGGCTGAGAGTGATTTAATAATTTGGAATTGCCCTGGAAAACCACCCTCAATTCCTACTCCCAGGCTCTTTGCCTTTGACCTTGGTAGATACATTATCGAAGGCAAATGTCTAGAAACCATTTTGTACTATGGAAAATATTATTTCTTAATATTTTCAGTTGAACTGAAAAGTAGTTTTAAAATCTGCTTCCACAAGGTAAATCAGGATGCCAATTTACCCTAGATATCATTGTCCCATTCATTCTCTTCCCATAACATCAATAACAGAATATAAACAGATGTGATCATGATGGTATCAAACATCATCTTAATGGGGTCAACCATACTGATTCAGAATCTGCTGTAAAGCTGTTTAGTCAGTTGTCTAAGGTGCCAATCATCCTTATGGAATTTACTAAGCATGTAATGCTGTTTCCCTGACTATATTGGGTCAGTCAGTCAATAAGCGTTTATTAATTGCCTACTATGTCAGGGTGCTCTGCTAAGCACTGGGGATGTATAAAGAAGTGTAAGACATCCTGCACCTTCAGGAAGTTAATAATCCAATGATAACTCACATTGGGTAAGGTATAAGACAGATCAGAAATTTTCATGATGGAGAGGGAATTAGTGCAGGGCTTAAAGGAATGGGAAGGCCATCTTGATTTCCCATGGTCCAACTGTTAAACAGATCAATGACAGCTGCTTGACTTTTGTTTTTCAATATGAGTTGGCTAAAGGCAACAGAGGAAAGGGATGTTTAAATCCTTCAGAATTCTGACCCTCTCATTTTCACGTTGGTGCTTTCCAGATCCAAGGATGCCGAGAGAGCTGAGGCTCATCCTTGTAGGGAAGATGGGAAGCGGGAAGAGTGCTACTGGAAATAGCATCCTTGGCAAGAAAGCCTTTACATCTGAGCTCAGTTCCAGGCCAGTGACTGAGAGCTGCCAGAGAGAGAGCAGAGAATGGCATGGAAGAACACTTGTTGTCATTGACACCCCAGATATCTTTTCCTCTGTAACCCAAATAAATAAGGATCTGGAGATCTGTCGCTGTATGGCCCTCTCTTCCCCAGGGCCTCATGCCCTACTCCTGGTGATCCAGTTGGGCCGTTACACCAATGAGGACAAGGAGGCCCTCAGGCGCATCCAGGAGATATTTGGAGTGGGGATCTTGTCTCACACCATCCTAGTCTTCACCAGGAAAGAAGACTTAGGGGAAGAAACTCTGAAGGAATACTTAAAAGAAACAAAGAACAAAAGCTTGGTCTGGCTGAATGTGGTGTGTAGAGGATTTCACTGTGGTTTCAACAACAAAATTGAAGGGGAGGGACAGGAGGCCCAACTGATGGAACTGATGGAGATGGTAGATGGGGTTCTTTGGGAAAATGACTTCCGCTGCTACTCAAATGAGGTATATGACTATATCCGGGAAAATATCCAGCAGTTAAGAGAGGAGCTGGGAGAAGAATCAATAGGCCAGAGCCAGGATTCTAAGGGAGCTGTCTGCAAGGAGAATATGGCATCAGCAGAGTCAGATCAAGACTTCTCTGCCCTAGAGCGTCTGATGAGCATTCAGAGGAAATATGAGCAGCATCAACAATCAGTACTGATGAAGGAGTCAGAGACCCCTTGGTTGGATGGCAACTCATATTGGGGCAAGTTTCTGGGCCAGTTTCTGGGCCACTTTCGTCTGGGCCAGTTTCCCAGTCAGGTTCCTCTTTAGTGATTTTCTCTCTTCTGCCAGTCATGGACTGGTTGACTGGACTCAGGCACATGATAGAGAGGAAGGAAGTCAGAGACAGGAGCCTGAAACCCCAACTGCCAATCCTAACTCTGCCACTGACTAGTTCTATGGCTAGAACAAGTCACTTCATCTGGCCCAACTGGCTCCTTTGGTAAATGAGAAAACAAGTCCGAAGAGGTGATCTCTGTGGTTCCTTCCAGCTCTAGTCTCCCATGACGTCGTCATTGGAAAAGTCTCCAAGACACTGTGATCCCCATTGTTCTAACCTAGATGGGAAAAATTACAATGTGTGTAGGTTCCTTTAAATTAGTATCATTACAGTTCTCAGAACTCTACTGGCTTGTGTCATAGAGGGAATTCCTTAAAGATAAAGCATGTAGTAGATGACTTGTGAGTCTTCTAAATCTGAGATTCTGTGAACCTTATTTTATAGATGGTGAAACTGAGGCTTAATGAAAGACAAAGAGATCTCTAAGAGTTATAAAGTGAATCCAAGAAAGTATCTTTCTGAGGCTAGATCAGCTGACTCTTGTAGAAATTCATCATTACAATTCTCCCCCACCTTGACCTCCCCACCCTGGGTATAGATGTTCCATCTCCCTCAAAGCAGGCAATACTGGCATAGAAAAGAACACACCCAGTATTTCTTTATATTCTCTTTATGCCAGGAGAAAAGTGCCACACATGATGAACTCTCTCAGGGACCCACCTTCTTGGACTGTACCACCTGAGCATAACTACAAATCCCATCTCCCAATCTCACTTCAGACCCACACTCTCTTCAATTCACAGAAATTATGACTGGTTCTTCCCAAAATATACGATCTCTTTTCTCATTGTCTGCTGCTTCTAATTATCCTGGCTATTGTTATGTAGGTTGAGCCTAATGGGATCACAAAATGTCAGAATCTCTGAGCTGAAAGGCCCTCAGAGGGCTGGCTAGACAAGTACCTCCTTCACAATATCCCTAGCAAACAGTCACCGTCTAGTCTTCACTTGAAGATCTCCAGCAATGGAGAGCTCACCTGTCTATTAAAGAACCTTTCTCTTATACTTTGGGACATAGAAGAGGAATCCAGGCCTTACTAGCGTTCTACTCTACTCTTGAATGGTTTTTGAGGTTTATTAAAGCTTGAAAGAAAATTTAATAGCCTGGAGCTAGTTATCAGATAGGAGGATGAGAATTGAAAGGATAAATGAAATGGTTAAATTAAAAAAAAAAATGTACCTGTGTTTGGGCCCAGCGTCAGAGAGACTCAGTGGGATATGTTGACAATGCATAGGAATATCTTATCTGTGCTTTTATGTGGAGAAAAGGAAAGGAGAATTCAATCACCTTAACTCAGTTACAAATAAGGAGTAGAAGCCTTCTAATGACAGGGCTGAGAAAGAGAATGCATAGCCTCTTTTGTTCTCCAGCCAGGAGGAAGGTTCCATTTCTACCAATGCGCCCCTTGTTTCTTCTATATCAATTCTTCCTTTCATGTCTCACTGGTATGAGATAATTACCCTTTTTATCTCTCCCTACACAGTTTTATATTTTAGAATCAGCCCATCACATACAGTTCAATCTAAGCCTTTCTTTCAAACTACCTGAATAGTGATGACATTCTTGAGAGTTCTAATAACAGTTTCATATAAAAGAAGTAAAGAGTTTGACCTTATTGAGTCCCTTATAATTAGTCTTTAATGTTTACCTTATATTTCTCTTTGATCTCATATATTTATTTTTCCTTTATGTTCTGCTCTTTTTATCACAAGTACCTGAAAGTCTTTAAATTCTTTAAATATCCATTTTTTCCCCCTTTCAGGATTTTACTGAACTTTGCTGGATAAGTTACCCTTGGTCACAACCCCAGCTCTTTTGCACTATGAAAAATAGCTTCAATGTAGAAGCTGCTAGGTCTTGTATAATCTTGATTGTACCTCTGTGATATTAATTTTTTTCTTGTTGCCTTCAATATTTTCTCCTTAACCTGGGACCTTTGGAACTTAACTATGATACTCCTTTAAGTTTTCCTCCTGGGATCTATTTTAGGTAATGATCGGTGGATTTTTGCTTTACCTGTTTGTTTTAGAACTTCAGTGCAATTTTCTGCAATAATTTCTTGTAATACTATGTCAATTTTCCTTTTTTGATCACAATTTTCAGGTAATCCTACAACTCTTATATTTTCTCTCCTTGACCTCTTCTCCAGATCAGTTATTTTTTTGATGAGATGTTTCACATTTTCTTTTATTTTTTTTAAATTATTTTTATTATTATTTCTTGGTGTCTTATGCTTTACTTATACTTCAGACAATTTCGCCTTGCCCAATTCTAGTTTTCAGGGAAATATTTTTTTTCCTTAAATTTTTGATTCTATATTTCTAGTTGGCTGACTTTCTTTTCATAATTTTATTAATTTTCTTGGATTGATTTTATTATTTTTCTTAAATTTTCCTTGATCTTTCTTATTTGATTCTGAAAGTCCCCTTTAAGCTCTTCCAAGAACTTTTTGGGCTTTTGGTCATTTGATATTTCTCATTGAAAAAAGAGTGGCTTTTTTTTTTTTTTAGTTCCTCTATTTTGTGATTATGAACTCACATATTCTCTGTCCCCATAGAGATATTAATGATTGGATTCTTTCTCTTTTGCTCATTCATTTTTGTTTTGTTTCATTTTGTTTCATTTGTTTCATTATTATTATAAGCAAATGCTAGTGGGGAACGATGCCCCTAGCCTCAGGTCCTTCTTACTATTATTTTCTGAACTCTGTCCCAGGGCCAAACCTTGGGTACTTCTCTCTACTCTAGTCCATGGCTAGGGCTCACAGTCACACTATCCTACAAACACCTGCTCCCTATCCTCCCTCTTGCAGCTGTGAACTGCAACTGTCCTCTCTGCCCTGGAACTGCAACCAGCAACTCTGCTCTCCTGCAAGTGCCTGTAAGTAGTAGGGTCCCTGTCCCTTTGTTATCACACTCACCAGGCATATTCTAGGACCACATCTGGTTAATACTGCTGTTCTTGGCATCCCTTGATAGTGGAAGGTCCTTCAGTCTTCTACTCAGCCATCAACCCCCACATTATCCTTGAGGTGGTTTGAGTAAGGACCTCAGTGTTGGCCGTGTTGTTAGAATGCAAATCAAAAAGACTATTTTATGGAAAATTCCCACAGGGCAAGCATTCACATGGTGGTCTGAAAAAGCAATACAAGGACACTCTCAAAGTCTCTCTTAAGAAGTTTTGAACTGATTGTGACATGGGAGATGCTGGTGCAAAGCTGCTCAGCATGGCATGCCCACATCAGAAAAGGTGCTGTGCTCTATGAGCAAAGTAGAATTGAAAGAGCTCAAAGGAAACACAAGATGTACAATTTTAGAGAATCCACTCTAAATGTTTACACGAACTATTTGAGCCCGACACGTGGTAGAGAATTCCAAGCTTGTAGTGTTCTGATTAACCACAGTTGGACACATTGAAACTTAAAGTCTAGCATAGCCCACAGCTCATTTTGATCCTCTTCAAGAAGGAAAGACAACAACCAACCAATCCTTGAGGTGAAAGTCTCTGAGGCTGAGGCTGCTTCCCAGCCCAGCTGCCCCCAGGGCTTATTGTTTGCGGATTCAGTGAAGGTGGCTAAGAGGTGTTTGCACTTTACTCAGGCCAAACCTCCACCCCCGGAGGTCAAGTCTTACCTAGGATCTTCTTCAGTTGTCTTAGGAGGACACTTGCTTTAACCTTTTACCCTAACTTGCTTATCTCTGCTGATCTGCATTCACTTTAAGGCAATATTCTGTCTTTTTTTGTGTGTGTAGGAAATTTGGAGAGCCTAAAATTTTCTGACCTACTCCATTATGTTCCCAGAACCCTCTTAAAGAGATGAATTTTTGGTATGGTGCTGAGGGGTAGCTTGGTGGCCCAGTGGCTAACACCCTGGGCTTGGAATCAGGAAGACTCATCTTCATGAATTCAAATGTGGCCTCAGACACTTAATAGCTATATGACCCTGGGCAAATCACTTCACCTTATTTGCCCCAGTTCCTCACTTTCAAATGAGCTCGAGAAGGAAATGGCAAAGCATTCCAGTATCTTTGCTAAGAAAACTCCAATTAAGGTCACCAAGAGTTGGACATGACTGAAAACAATTAACATAGACTGATTTTTGACATGCTGCTGGAGTGGATATGAGAATGTGTCCAAAAGACTGCCATGCAGGCAGCTCAGTTCTTTTCCTTTTCTTGATGGTGAGCAAGGAGGATGAGTTGATATGAGCCTCTTCTAGGCAAGAGATGGACCTGAGCCCATCTCTAACCCAAAGCTCCTGTGAAGCTAAGAGTTTCCCAGTCATGCTATTGCTGAGAAAAAGGTGTAGCAATAGGGGTAGTGCCTCCTTCTGCCAGCTACCTAGCTCCCACCTGGTTTCATGAGGCTTATATCCTTTGCCTCTTAGTATTTTCTTGCTCTTAGGTGAAGGACTATTAGACCGCAATCTTGTGAACTTCGAAAGGTTGGGAGAGGAAGTCACCAAAAGCCTGGGAGCTGGACTCCATGTCATATTTTGCAGACAAATGAGGTTGGTGGGGAACAGAGTCCTGAGTGAGAAGTGTTTGACTGGCATAGCAGTTGTTCTAATGGAGGGAGTAACCACAATTTATCCATTGGCTTCACCATTCACAAGTGAACTTAGGGGTGAAAATGTTTAGTATAAACTGCTTTGAGGTTAAGGCCACTCTTCCCAAGAACAGAGCTATTATACGGAAGAGTATTGAGAAGAAATGTTTTCTAATTTCTGTCCTTGCTATACCTTCTCAGTAAATATCTTCATAAACGTTATCTGATATTAATTGGTTAGATGATTTCATGTTCAGTCGTTTCAGTCATGGCAACACTTTGTGACCCCATTTGGGGTTCTCTTGGAAAAGATACTGGAGAAGTTTGCCATTTAACTGCAGCTAAAACATCATAAGCAAAATAGGAGAACACGGAAGAGTTTACTTGTCAGATCTATGGATAAGGGAAGAATTTGGGACCAAAGAATAGAGAGAGAGCATTATATGTAAAATGGATAATTTTGATTACATCAAACTAAAAAGTTTTTTGCACAAAGGAAACCAATGGAAACAAGATTAGAATGGAAGCTACAAACCGAGAGAAAAAAATCTTTGCAACAAATTTTTCTGATATAGGTCTCATTTCTCAAATATATGGAGAACTCAGTCAAATTTATAAGACTAGGAGTCATTGACCAATTGATAAATGATCAAAGGATATTTTCAAGAAAAAAGTCCCAAAGCTATTTATAGTCATATGAAAAAATTCTCTAAATCACTATTGATTAGAGAAATGGAATTTAAAACAACTCTAAGGTATCGCTTCACACCTATGAGACTGACTAATGTGACACAAAAGTATAATGATAAATGTGGGAGGGGATGTGGAACAGTAGGGACATTAATGCAGTTTTGGTGGAGTTGTGAACTGATCCAACCATACTGGAAAGCAAAGGGTTATAAAATTGTGTATACCTGTGGTCTGTATCCTAAAGACATTTTAAAAAAGAAAAAGGACCTGTATATATATATATATATATGTATTTTTTTTTACATATAAATATTTATAGCAGGTCTTTTTGTGATTGCAAAGAACCGGAAAAGGAGGGGATGCTTTTACTGCATCTACTGATATAATCATAAGATTTTATTAGTTTCATTACTGATATAATTAATTATGTTAATAGTTTTTCTGATGTTAAGCCATACCTGCATTTCTGGTATATAGCCAGGTTGGTCATAATGTGTAATCTTTGTAATATCTTGTTGATTGTTGTAATCTTTTAGCTAGTATTTTATTTAGAATTTTTGCATCCCTATTCATTAATGAAATTGGTCTATAATTTCTCTGATTTTACTCTTCCTGGTTTAGGTGTCATTATCATATTTGTTCCATAAATGGAGTTTGTTTGGGTCCCTTCTTTGCATATTATTCCAAATAATTTCTGTTATATTGGAATTAGTTGATCTTTTAATGTTTGATAGAATTCTCTTATAAATGCATCTGGAACTGGTGCCTTTTTTTTTGGAAGCTCATTTATAGTATGTTTCATTTATTGTTTTTAAATAAGTCTATTTAGGTGGAAGGGACAGTGTGAGTTCCAAGCACCTCTTGACTCATGGGAAATCAGGAACTGCCTTGGGGCCTCTTGGTTCAGAGGCTGCTCAGTGCTGGTGGGAGATGAGGAGGTGCTGAGGGCCACAGTCCAGTTTCAGGTTCAGGAGGACGTCTCTCACGAGACTGCCTGCTCACTGAGCAGCAGCTGATATGGCTGGTTCAGCCCCCCTCCATTGGTTCACCTTCTCCAGGCACAAGGAATTCATGTCTGAATCATGCTCTCTATATAAGGAGCCAGCTTTCTTCCTCTTAGCAGACTTCCTCTGTGAGCCCCACCATCTTCAAATAAACTATAAGTCATTTCTCTCCCTGGTCTCTGGTCTCTTCAATCCCTCCTGAGAATAAAACCTAGGGCTGGCCCTTAGGTTGGCAAAGGTAGTGGCTGCTTACAGCTGGCACCTGAACGTGGGGCCGAAGAAGAACGCCAGGATCACTCCGGTGCTCCCCAAGATACTCGGGTTATGAACATCCCTGCTTCCAGTGGCTCCATCATGGATACCTGAGCAAAAGTTTGTGTGGTGACCAGGACCAACAAAGGTCTCGGAGAATAGTGAGTATAAAAATGGGACAAAAAACGACTATAGTGAGACCAGGAGAGAGAGAAACTTTTTTCAGGGTCTTATACCACCTAGTAAGAGATGCCTTTGGAGGATATGGGAGGGAGGTCCGTCAAATGGGTCCATCCCTTCCTAGTGAAGGTGGCTCAAGCAGGAATCCATCCCCAGAGAGAAAGGAAGAACGTAATCTTTTCAACCCTGGGCAAAAGAGGTGGAGACGTGAGTCATTTCCATTCAAGGTGCTAAAGCAATTAAAAGAGTCTGTCCCTAAGTACAGCCCCACCTCACTATTTGTATTCGTTTTTGTAAAGCCTTGGCTTAGGCGATACTGACGCTGGACAAGTTGTGTTCTGGATGGCAGAATTTACAGAACAATTTTAGGCTGCTTGCCACAAGGTTAGCTCCGGGGCCTAATATGCAAATTGTCTTCCAACAACTGATTGGCACAGTCCCTCAGGCTGACATTGCTTACGGTAGCAGCTGGGTTTCACTGAGGGAGTTTATTTGAATATTTCTCCCTGTGCCCATTAGGCTTGGAGCAGAATTCCAGTTACAAAGGCTAAAGGAAACTGTTTCAAATTCAGGAAGCCAGGGCATTTCGAGAAGGATTGTGCGACCGGGAGATTCCAGGAGCAGGAGGAGGGCGTGGCCGATCTCGCACACCCTGTGGCAGGAACTGACTTTCACATTCCTTTCCTGCTCATTCCTCCAGCTACCACTTATTCCTTGGCTTTCCTGGTGCATAGATAAAGGCAGCCCCATTGCTAGTCTTATTAGAATACCCCTTGCATGTAGAAGAGAAAGAAACAAGGAGCAAAGGTGCAGCTTAAACATGTCAAAACATCCATTGATTTGGCACATAAAGTTTCACCCTTTAGGATAAATACAGACTGGGACCTCTAGGGAAAAGCTTTCAGCAGTTTTAGGGCTAAAAGAGTCACCAAGCTAAGTGGTAGATGAGGGACTAAAAACAATAAGCAGGTGAGCCCGGTCTTGGTAGAAACTGGGAATATTATCTAAGACTGTTAAAAAGAACGGTAAAAGAAAATTGGGAACCAGCCAAGAGACAGAGGAGTGAGAGATTTATGGAAAAAGGACTCTAGTATTTCACATTTCTGCCCTTTTTTCTATGGAATATGTTAATGATATGTTTAACATTAGAAAAGAAAGTGTCAAAGGAGGCTCCAAACATTTGGAGTAATTTAGCTGTCTCTTAGAAACAGATAAAAGGAAAAGTGTCAGTAAGTCTTTCCTGGCCTGGAGTGCCAAGCAACTGTTTGATTTTTTCAGGAGATCTCCTACTGTTTCTGTAAGCTTTTGGATCCATTCTATTATTTTCTGTATCTCTGTTTTGTTTATGTGTTTTTGTGGGAATGAGTGAGAGTAATTTGTCATTCTGTAAGATTTAAAATGCAGCTGGACTTCAACTTTCCTAGGCTTAAGGTTTTTAAAAGCTTAATGATCTCTTTCTTGAACTCAACTTTGGCCAAGTTGGATGTGGACAAGGAGATAAGATAAGGGACTTTGCCCCTCAGATCAAAGTGGCAAACAGATGAGCATTTCACCCTTTCCTGCATCACCTATTAGAGAAAAAAATTTGTGTATTAGAATGGGGCTAAAAATCAATTTGAACTTATTAACACTAAAGTACAAATCATAATTGGCTGAAAACATTTTTACAAAATTCATTAAAGCCTCTCCTCCCAGATTAGGCTAAAAGAGAGCACTAAAGATTAATAGGGAATTTAAGCTACCCTCCCCAATCTGACAAAAGGGAGGAAACACAATAAATTTATCAAAGACCCCACTGGCAACAGCCCTGAGGCACCCTGAAGCCCACACCTTTAAGCAAGCAGGTAGACTTCTCCAATTCAAACCCTTATGTCCACTATCAAGATCTGCAGCCTTGAGGAGAGGAGAAAAACCTCTGCACTTGATAAGTTCAATTTTTTTCATTAGTTTTGCTAGTGATGATTTGAAAATAAAATTGATGTCATAATGTCATGTGGGGATCATTATAAGCCAAAAATAGTGTTAGATAAGCAAATTTTAAATTTGAATTTTGTTGGAACTAAAAGATAGAGAAAAAGTTTGTGTAAAAACAGTTATGTCACTTAACGTTTTATAATGTTTATATATGCTATATAGGAATTCAGTTATTTACATCTTTACCTGTAGTTAAAAGATTACAACTAAAATAATTTGGCTATTACTTATGGAAATTATTACCTAAGTTACTTTATTGTTTAAATGCTAAAGCCTAAAATTGATTACTATATGTAGAAAGGAGGAAACTAGTGAAAAAAACTTTATTTGGATTAGTTCTTCTATAAGCCAGAGGTTATCACTGAGAGCAACTCAACTGTCTGGCCTTCAGGCAGTACAGTGGGTAAATGTCCGAAAAGACAGACTTGACTCCTGGATAGCTACTCAGCCAGGCTGGGCAGAGCTCTTAGCCTTTGGAGATCTACAAGGAGGCAGTAGCTTAAGAGCACTGTCCTTAAGAACAAATTGGCCATGGACAGAACATGGCATTAATGGAACCCATCAATGGCCCAAATGTTTTCACTGATGCTGTGGTTCATGGCTGTTCATCCATATATTCTCTGCTCTACCCTCCCTTCCCCCCACTACAACTAAATGTCAAATGGGCCAATTGTACTATAAAAAACTATCTCAGAAAACAAAAACGGAGAGACAGATGTATAAGACAATTGTCTGATGCAAAGGCAGGTTTTGTGGAGAACACCTGCTGGTAATTGGGAGGGCCCCTGTGCCCTTATAACCTGGGGGGCCAGGGTATGCTTGTATTTCCACAGGTCAAGGTCACCAGTGGGTTCTTGCAAAAGCTATCCCAGTTATCAGTGACTCCAAAGAGGAAGAGGAAACGACCATCCCTACGGCAGTGGAGACCACACAAGATGAATCACCAAGAGATGTTGCCTTCACCATGCTCTCCATCTCACCACCTGCTCATGTGGAACAACACAGATGGCCCAGTGATGTTGGAGCCACCCTGGCTGAGGGTGGTAGCTCTGGGGGGAGGAGGTCGTTGACCTGGAATTGGCTTACACAATGTTTGGAATACAGGGGACGCCCTGTAATTCCTCTCTTCCCCATTGTATGGGGGAAGCCCAGTTTGTAAAACCCACTCTTTTGCTAGAGACTTGTGCCACTCACTGGAGGACTTGCAACGACAAAGCACAGTGAGCTCCAACCTTGGCACCTGACAGACTCTGTTCCTCTGCCCGTGTGGGTACCCCAGAAGGGCCACTCTTGGATGGGACTTTGGAAAGTGATGGGAGTTATGGGACAATCTTATAACCTCCTCTATTTCTCTTATGTCTGTATGAACTATTTGTGGAGGACCCAGCTAAGAATGTGTGTAAAATATTGAGGGATCTCACCAAAGCCATGGTGGCCCTGGGAGATGAAATAGCGGTGGGCACATTATTGTTTTGTGACCCTCCTCTGCTTGGCTAAAATGTTTTATAACAACTTAGCAATGATTCAGGCTGATACTCCAAAAACAAAAAGGGGGAATTGGTAGGGACAGTGTGAGTTCCAAGTGCCTCTTGTCTCATGAGAAATCAGGAACTGCCTCGGGGCCTCTTGGTTCAGAGGCTGCTCAGTGCTGGTGGGAGATGAGGAGGTGCTGAGGGCCACAGTCCAGTTTCGGGCATCTCTCACAGGACTGCTGGCTTGATGAGCAGCAGCTGACAAGGAGCCAGCTTTCTTCCTCCTGGTAGCTGCCTGTGAGCACCACCATCTTCAAATAAACTATAAGTCATTTCTCTCCCTCCCCTCTGGTATCTTCAATCCCTCCTGAGAACACAACCTAGGGCTGGCCCTTAGTTTGGAAAAGGTAGTGGCTGCTTACATTTAGGTAAGCTATTTCCTTTTCTGCCAATCTGGCCAAGTTATATATTTGTCAATATACTTCAATTTTACATAAATTGTTAAATTTAGGAAGTATATAATTGGGCAAAATAACTATAATTCCTCTAATCTTTGTTAGTGGAATATTTATGCTTTTCATTTTTAATACTAGAGATTTTGTCTTTTAAAAAATCAAATTAACCCATGGTTTATCAATTTTATTTTTTCATGGAATGAACTTCATGTTGTATTTATTAATTCAATGTTTTTTTAACCTCAATTTTATTAATCTCACCTTTAATTTTTATAATTTCTAACAGTGTTTAATTGGGGATTTTAGTTTGTTCTTCTAGCTTTTTAATTTACACACCCGCTCTTTCTCTATTTTATTGATGTAAGCATATAGAAATATAAATTTTCCTCTGAGCACTGCTTTTTACTGTATCCCATAGGTTTTGATAGGTTGTCTCATTATTGTCATTCTCTTTAATGAAATTATTGATTGTTTCTATGATTTGTTCTTGTTTTGTTTTGTTTTTTGGAGGGCAATTGTAGTTAAGTGACTTGCCCAAAGTCACATGGCTAGTTTTTGTGTTAAGTGTCTGAGGCCGGATTTGAACTCAGGGCCTCTTGACTCCAGGGCCCGTACTCTATTCACTGTGCCACCTACCCTTGCCCTATGATTTGTTCTTAAACCCACTCATTCTTATGATTCATTTGCTTAATCTCCAGTTAGTTTTTAATTTATGTTTCCATGTTTTTTTTATTAAATATAATTTTTATTGCATTGTGATCTGAAAAGGATACTTTTAATATTTCTATTTTTCTGCTTTGAATTATAATTTTTTTGCCCTAATATATAGTTAATCTTTGTAAAGGTACTATGAACCACTGAGAAAAGGTGTATTCCTTTCTATTTCTATTGAACTTTTTTTTCCAGATAGCTATACTATCTAGCATATAAAAAATTCTATTCACTTCCTTGACTTCTTTCTTATTTAATTTTTGGATAGATTCATCTAGTTCTGAGAATGGACGATTAAAGTCCCCCTCTATTATAGTACTACTTTCTATCTCTACCTGTAATTAATTTAACTTCTCTTTTAAAAATTTAGATGCTACAGTACTTGGTGGATATATGTTCCATATGAATATTGCTTTATTGTCTATAGTACCTTTTATCAAAATTTAGTTACTCTGATCATCTTTTAAAATTAAATTTATTTTAGCCATTTAGTCATTTATCTGAGATCATAATGAATATGCTTGCCTTTTTTTTTGCATCAGCTGAAGCATAACAAATTCTACTCCAACTTTCCATTGCAACTCTGTTATGTGTCTCATTCTTAAATGTGTTTCTTGTAAAGAACATATTGTTGACCTAAATGTCATTACTTTTTTGTTTAGAGTATAAAAGCTGACAAGTCTGTGTGGAGGAGGAAAAGATACTGCTTTGGCCTCTTATCATTTTTTATTTTATTTTATTTTTTTGGATTGATGTCCTTGATGTTGTAGGGGACTCTGTAAGAGATTCTCTGCTACCAAACAATGATGTGGGTTCTTTTGTACAGAAATATTTAAGATGGGACAGTCCAAAATGTAATGAATGAGTTCCTCTCCAATACTTTATGTTAGTGACAGACTTAATATTAGCCTGACTTTGATGTATTGCAATAAAACAGGGAACTATTAAAAAAAGAACATATTGTTGAATTCTGATATTTAATCCATTTTGCTTTCTGTTTCCATTTTATGGTTGAGTATCCCATTTACATTCAAAGTTAAAATTATTATTTATGAATTTCCCTCCATCTCATTTTTACTCACTATTGTCCTTTTCAGTCTCTCTTTTTACTCTATTCCAGTTGCCTTATCTCCTTTTCTTCCTTTTCTTTTCCTTGTTGTATCCACCTCTCTAAGAGTCCCTCCTTTATCTTTCCCTCCCCCTCCTAAATCTTAACTAGGAAGGAAACTGGGTTCATACCTTTCTAAAAGTCTTTCTCATTTTCTCCCATCAACCTCCTAAAACTTAATCTACACATCTTACTAAAAATTCCCCCCCACCCTGCCCCTAGTCCTCTCATCCCTCCAGATATATATGCTGTTTCCTCTTCAACCCAGAATCCCTGAGGGTAATGTTCCAACATTACCAGTTCTCCACCTGCTTCTCCTGTATCAGTTCTTCCTTTCACACTTCATTTTTATGAGACAATTGCTTCTTTTCATCTTTCTCTACCCAGTTTTGTTTTTTGGAATCACCCCATCATATACAACTCAGGCTAATCTTCCTTCCAAACTACTCTAGTAATAATGACATTTTAAAGAATATTGGTAACATTTTCATATATAAGAAATACACAGTTTGACTTTAATGAGTCCTTTATAATTAGTCCTCAATGTTTTCTTTATATTTCTTCTGGATCTTTTATATAAATTTTTTCCATTGAGTTATGATCTTTTTGTCATAAATCCTTGAAAGATGTTTTAATATTTCACTTCATGCTATTGCTTTTCAATAAAGTATCCATTTGTAAAAGCTAACTAATATTAATTGACTAAAGGGACAACCATCACTGGGTTAATCAGTGGTATATGGAAGATGTTTATAGTAATTGTGAGACTGATATTGGGGAGAATATTCTGGAATGGAGGTGTCTCAAACCAACAGCATTTTGAAGATATCCCTAACCACTTATGGTAACCTCCAGAATCCTGAGGAGGAGATTTAGATAACCAGCCTTGAACTAGGGGAACTGACTTGTTTGGCTGTCCCCCATGCCTGGAATGCTCTCCTTCATCTCTATCTACTGGTCTCCCCATAATTCTTTAACTTCAACTAAAATCTCATCTTCTCCAAGAAGCCTTTGCAACCCCTCTTAATTCTAGTGCCTTCCTTCTCATAATTATTTCCTATTTATTCTGTATACAGCTTGTTTGTACATATTTGTTTGCTTCAGCTCTCTCCCATTAGATTGTGAGCTCCTTGGGATCAAGAACTGTCATTTACCTCTTTTTGTATTCCCATTGATTAGCGCATTACCTGGCACATAGTAGATCAGATGTTTGATTGAATGAGAGTGAGAGCTATATGTGAAAGTAAAAAGATCCAGCAGAGCAAAAGAAATGGCTACACCATGCCCAAATAGGACAATGTCTCTAACTGAGCCAGTAAAGTTGTGGCCCTCGGGATACCTGAAATTATATTGAGATTGGCAGGTCCTGAGGGGATTGCTACAAAGGAATTGGAATCTGTAAATAATAAACCAAACAAAAAAGGTTATGGTTTACATGGAATCTAAAAAAAGCAGAATATATTAATGTTTCTTCATCATTGTTCCACAGGGGCAGGGTACTAGCTAGGGAAAAGGGCCAAGTTGGTAATCAAGGAAACTGGGTTCAATCAGGTATGCTGCTTACAGGCTTAAGACCCCGGGGCAAATCTTGCTATGCCTCCCCTTTTTCTCTATAAATCTTTAAATTGGATTTGATGATCTGTAATGTCAGCTTCAGCAATAAATTCTATAATCCCAAGATTCTACTGACTAATGACAATTACTGTACAGAAGTATCCATAGAGCAAAGAAGGGCAATTCCTTCTCCAATCACAGAAAGACATTTCCCTAAAGAACATCCCACTACTTTTTTTTTTTCCATTTTGGAGGGCAATTGGGATTAAGTAACTCACCCAAGGTCACACAGCTAGGTATTTGCTAAGTGTCTGAGGTCGAATCCGAACTCAGGTCTTCCTGACTCCAAGGCCTGCGCTCTACTCACTTCGCCACCTAGCTGCCCCGATCCCACTACTTTTTGCAGTAGCAACAAACTAGGAACAAGTTTCCCATTAATTGGGGAATAGCTAAACATATGGTGAAAGATGAATGAATAGAATATTACTGTGCTATAGGAAACAGTGGTGAATAGGGAATTATAATTTTCATATTTATTGATGTGAAACATAATAAATATACTAATAGACTGGGAGTCAGACAGTTTGAAATGGTTAATCAAACCGTTGATAACATTCCCACCATCATTGCATTCTTGTGCCTATGTACCTTAAATGAAGTGAATCAAAGATTGTAGAACCTGTTCCCATAGAACTCTAGCTCTATACGCTGGAGGTGGGGTGGTGGTCATGGAACCCCAAAGATATGAGTGGGGTACACTCTCTGTCTGCACCCTCTGTGAAGACTCCTCAGAATGAGGAGAAGGGAGAGAAACTACCTCGAAACTAGACACAGATATTTGCAAGACTGGACAGACCTGAGTACTGAGTTTCCTAGGAAATTACACAACCTAGGACCCTTCCCCCCTTCTCTTGCTGTCAACCAGCCCTAAGCCCTTCAGGAATTTTAGGAATCTCTTAGAGCCTTTTCCCCTTCTTCACTTGGGCTTTTGCCAAATAAGGATAGGTACATTTAGTGTAGATACCCCCTATTTCCTTGTTCTTTGTAAGCCTTCTTTCCTGCCACTGAGAGATAGTGGTGGGCTTCTTTGTTCCTTATCTTTGGAGGATATTTTGTGCCCAAACTGTAAGCCCGCCTCTCAGCCAATGGGAGAAGGGACATTGGTGGTAGGGGGCTTGATCATATTAGGGTATAAATTCTTGTTCCGGCTTCTGTAACACTCCTCATTGTGTGACTGGTGGAAAGGATTCCTTCTTCTCATGAGAACTGAATAAAACTCCTGTTCTTTCCTCAAGATACCTCTGACTTTTAATTTTTTTTGTGGGGGGGGGGTAGGGGATTTTTGGGATCCCCATACCCTTCACAGACTTGATTCCATAATTACTGTATTGTGGGGTTTGTGGGTTTGTCATGGGAAACCTCTTTGGTTCTGGGATAATGATTGTTTGTAATCCACCTGTCCCCTCTACCCTGCTTCCCATTGTGATTTGTATATATAATCTCTGTCTTCACTTCAGCAATTCTGATCAGAATTCCTGATTTGCAAATCTGCTTCTGGTAATGAAATGAATGAATTAATTACTGATTACTGGCACTTTGTCTCTGTTCTGCTGTTGGGTCATTCTCAGGTTTGAGACTGGCTCAGTAAAATCCTGTTAAAATGGTCACAATCCAGAGAAGCATGAAAATACAGAAACTGATACAAAGGGGAAATGAGAAACAGGAAAAAAAAAACCTTAATAACTACACCAAAGTAAATGGAAATAACAACTATCACAAAGGAATTAAAGCTGAGTAATATAAAATGATGAATAACAAGTTTGACCTGAAAAAGATAACAAGAGGTCAATGTTCACAGGTGTGGAACATGAGATATGACATTTTTTTTTCCAATATGTGGATTGGTTTGGATGAATTTCTTTGCCTCCTTCTTCCTCTGTTTCTTTCTTTCTTTTTTTTAATGCATATGTCTTAAGGGTTTGCTCTCAGGCACAGAGAGGGGAAAGAGGGTTTGGAGACAAGGACATGTAGGTGATGAAAACAGAAAAGATATCAATAAAAATATCTTTTTTTAACAAGAACCTACTGCTATATTTGACCTAATCCCAAACTCATGAAATTAGCTTCTGATCTGTAATTTCCTCTCCTGAATGAAAGTGCTCCTGGCCTTGTCAGCCCTGAGATCTTCTTTGCTTTCCTACTGGAGCAATCTGCAATTTGAAAGCAATTGCCATTCTAATTTAGCCATTAGTCTCTAGAAAGTTTATGAATTGTCCCCCCAAGGCCCGCTTTCTCTTGATTTTTACAGACCAAATTCTTGGTTTTAACCTGGAAAGCTGAGCTCTTCACCCTACTCCCCCCACTCCCCATCCCAGGCTCTAGATCAGTGATGAGGATACCCAGACACCCTCTGAGGCTCAGTCTGGGCAGCCAGCCAACCATTCAGACTTTCTCTTTCTTTCTTCAATGGATCTTTTCCCTAAAGCACTAGGGGTAATTAGGGGCAAAGGGCAGTCCTTTTCTCCTGGCCTTCTCGGGCTGACTCTATGGCTCCCCTATGCACTGAGTAAAAGCTGCCATTTATATTCTGGTATAAAGCGGATCAGGGCAGCTACCCATGTGTACTATCCTCAGGATCATCAAGGAAGTGTAGATTTAGTACTTTGTGGGACCTTCCCTTATTTTACAGATGAGGAAACTGAGACCCAGGGAGGGCCAGTGATTTGAGGCCTCACAGCTTGCAAATGTCAAGGGTAGGATTTGATTCCACATCTTTATAGTCCAAAACTCTGTCCTTATGAAATTGCCGATTCTGTTCATACCTGTCTAAGACCAACTTTCCTTTGCTCTCCTTCAAAGATTCATTTGTAAGAAAAAAACCATATGCAAATTCAGAAATAACACACAGCGTAAGGCTCTTAGCAGCATGTATACAAGAAAACGGACTCTGAGCTGACTAGCTGTGTGACCCTGGGCAAAATCACCTTACCCCATTTGCCTCAGTTTCCTCATCTGTAAAATGAGCTGGAGAAGAAAATGGAAAAACATTCCAGTATCTCTGCCAAGAAAACCCCAAATGGGGTCATGAAAAATTGGATACGACTGAACAACAACAAGAAGGCCTTGAAGAGATCACCCCATCATCCAGAAACACTGCTGATCTTTTCATCACATGTTAGAAGGCTTCATTATAGCATACTGCCCCAGGAGGGCTCCAGAGTTCATTGGTTAAGGCCACTCCCTGAGCATTGTGAAGGATAAATAACTTTTGGTTTTGGAAGCAAAAGTGAAAGAAACAGCTCAGATTGCTTTACCAGGCCAGTGGAGAAGACTGTTCCTCCCTCTCTGGGAGAAGGTAAGCCTGTTTTGGGGCTGGGTAATAGCAGAGGACCTTGGGAGAGATTTGGTGGGTTAGGGGAGCCAGGGGAGGGAACACTGGAAGAAAAGGAGCAGGGATTTTGGGATTTGGGATTGTGAGAAGGGTGGGTAAGTTTAATGTACATTTTTGGTTAATTTGTCAGTCTATATCTTCCTATTTAATAATTTTCCTTCACTGTACATTAATGAAGGGAAAGGTCCATGTTACAATGATTTTTAGAAAAAAATGTTTTCACCATGAGTGCCCTTCCCCTGAATGATTTTTTCCTAGGACTGTATATATTCACTGGTGCCCTATACAGATTATAAATATGGATAGAATTTTGGACTAGGAAGATGTGGATTCAAATCCTACCCCAGACATTTGCAAGCTGTGAGACCTCAAGTCACAGGGCCTCCCTGGGCCTTCCTTATCCATAAAACAAGGGATTTGGATTTGATAATCTCGAAGGTCCTATCAAGTACTAAATCTATATGTCCATGATGATCCCAAATATAGTATAAATAAGTAGCAGTAGATGAGGGCTTCCTGCTCAGTATCATCCCAGAATCTAAATGGTAGCTTTACTCAATGCACAGGAGAGCCACAGAGCTTCTATTTCTCTGAATACCCAGTTTTTACCCTGGAGGATTATACTCAGTTTTGCTTGGTAGGTTATTGTTGGTTGTAATCCTTGTAATCCTTTCAGAATATCATATTTTAAGCCCTCTGCTCCTTCAGCATGGAAACTGCTACATCTTCTGTGTTTCTGACTGTAGCTCCATGGTATTTCAATTGTTTCTTTCTGGCTACTTTGGAATTTGCCTATAATATTCATAGGAATTTTCATTTTGGATTTCTTTCACAAAAAATCTGTGGATTCTTTCAATTTCTGTTTTACCCTTTGGACCTAAGAAATCAGGTAATTTTCCCTTACAATTTCTTAAAAGATGATGTCTAGCCTCTTTTATTTTTTTGTTGTGATTTTCAGGAAATCCAATGATTCTTAACTGTTTTGTCTTTGATCTATTTTCTGGGTCAGTTGTTTTTCCAATGAGCTATCTCACATTTTCTTTTATTTTTTCCTCCATTCTTTTGACTTTGTATTATTGTGTCTTAACATGTCATGGAGTCAATAGCTTCCACTTCCCCAATTTTAATTTTTTAGGAATTATTTTCTCAGTGAACTTTAGTTACCATCTCCTCCCCATTTAGCCAGTTCTTCTCTTTAAAGAGTTCTTTTCTTCAGTTAATTTTTGTATTTTCTTTTCCATTTAATTTCCTCTGCTTTTAAAGGCACTTTTTTCCTCAAGTGAATTCTTGTACCGTTAGGTCAAAACTTTTTTTTTTTTTTTGCTTTTTGGGCAGGGCAATTGGGGTTAAGTGACTTGCCCGAGGTCACATGGCTAATTTTTTTGTGTTATGTGTCTGAGGCTGGATTTGAACTCAGGTCCTCCTGACTCCAGCACCAGTGCTCTATTCACTGTGCCACCTAGTTGCCCCACAATACTTTAAAAAAAATGTTTTCTTCAATTTTTTGTCCCTCTTTTACCAAGCTATTAATTTTTTTTTTTTTACAATTTTCTTGCAACATTCTCATTGTTTTTTGAATTTCCCCTCTATCAACTCTTTTTTTTTAAAATTTGTTGGCCTTGGGTCCAATTACCATTTTTCTTTGAGGCTTTGCTTCCAACTGTTTTTGCATTATTTTATTTATTTTTTTTTTCCTAAAGCAGGACTCATTTTATTTCTCCTTAACCCACCCCTTTTAACAGACTTTTCCAGACCTTATCTTGGTCAAGGAAAACACCATCCTTCCCATCACCAAACTTCAGAACTGTAGTTCAATACTGGTTTTCTCAATTTCTCTCATCTTACATTTTGGTAAAAATTCTGTTAGCAAATCTTGCTATTTCTTTTTTAAAATTTTTAATTTGTTTATTTTGGGTTTTCAATATTCATTTCCACAAGATTTTGAGTTACAAATTTTCTCCCCATCTTTCCCCACCCCAAAATAGCAAGCCTGCTGAATACCCTTCCCCCAATCTGCTCTCTCTTATATCCTCTCCCATTCTCCCTCTGACTTTCTAGGAGGGCAAGATAGATATCTATCCCATAGTACCTACATATCTTGTTTCCAGTTGCATGTAAACATTTTTTTCCTTCTCTTTTCTCTTTCTCTTTTAACATTTGTTTTTAAAACTTTGATTTCCAGATTCTTTCCCTTCTTCCCTCATCAACCACCACTACTGGGAAGACAAACAATTCAATATATGTTTACATGTGTAGTTACACAAAACTTTTCCATAGTAGATATAGTATGAAAGACTAACTATATTTCCCTCCATCGTATCCTGCCCCACACTTTTTCTATTTTTACCTTTGGCCCTGTCCCTTTTCAAAAGTGTTTGCTTCTAACTACCCTCTCGCCCAATCTGCTCTCCCCTCTATCAACCCCTCTCTTATCTCTTATCCCCTTCCCCTCTGTTTTCCTGTAGGGTAAGATACCCATTTGAATGTGTTTGTTATTCCCTCCTTAAGCCAAATTCAATGAGGGTAAGGTTAACCCATTTTCTCTTTCACCTTCCTGTTCTTCCCCTCCATTGTAACAGTTTTCTCTTGCCTCTTTTATATGAGATAATTTACCCTATTCTATCTCTCCTTATCTCCTTCTCTCATTATATTCCTCTCTCACCTCTTGTAATGTAATGCCAAGGAAAGGCAATTTCCCAAGGTTCAGAATACCAGCATAGGTGCTCTCCATTTTATTCAGTGACCAACCAAGAACAGAGAAGATCAAAACATGACATCATTCAAAATACAGCATTTACTAAGTGTGATTAAATAATCTCCAAGTACTACCCCACCCCAGGACCTTCCAATCATTCAATCAATTACAAAGTCTCTGTTTCTCCACCCCTAGGCTATACCTTAATTAAGTCCACCACAAAGCCCCTCTTCTCAAATGGAGATTAGTTCCCAAACATAAGGTCAAAAGTTCCCCACCCCTGGATCACAATTGAATCTACCCCAGAGTTACATCAAGTTTAAACACAGGACTTAATACCCAAATGGAAGTCTTTTCTTCATCTTGACATGAGGCAAGTTCTCAGCAATCTTAGTTCCTGGGGAGACAAGGCTTAGCAAGGCCATAAGATACATTGCCAATCCCTTCATGAATTTATCCTCTGTCTGTAGAACAG